>NC_044906.1:63554686-63854686 GCF_001633185.2 Quercus lobata | reverse complement strand
CAACCCGTTAATAAGATTGTATCAGCTGCATCTAGAAAATATGAAAGATATTGTTTACTTTGCAATTTCAGATGTTTACTTTGTAAATGTCTAGAACGAGCTAGACGCCGGATTTGGCTTAAGCGAGGTGTTCTTCCTTGTAAATGATCATCAGTGTACTCCCCATTATTATCTTGCACCAAGAAATGAGTTTTAGATCGAGCTTGTCGCCGAATTTGACTTAAGCGAGGTATTTTGGCCTGGCAACAGATTCCATCCTGTTCAGCTCCTACATTAGCACTTGCAAGAAGTCCATCATTTTGTGTCCCTATATATTTCTGATCTGAAAATATGACAGTTTGAACATTATTGTAAAAACAAGCATGTTATAGAAGACTGTTACAAGAAAATTAAATGTGCACAATATCACAGACCAGTAGAAGTTGCATTGCTAAGATTTTCTTCTGACTTTTGAGCATTTGGATCAGTACATAATCCTGATTAAATCACAATGAACATGACATTAGCTACTATTCAGCACTTTAATTCAATAAAACAAACTATTAATTCTCACAGCCTCGACCTTCACTATTTTCGTCATTTCTGTGTTCCTCATGGAAGCAAACTTCAGATTCTGACAGTAATTCAGCTGACTGTGCAAGTATCAAAAGATGATCAAAGCCCCCGTCATGGTCCTTTCCCTTACTTACTTGCCCTTCACCCGATTGCCTATCCCCATTTTGGTGACATTTCTTCTGCTCCCCCATCCTATCTAACAGTGGTTTGGGCATAGATGGCTCAAGCTCTTCATTGTACTGAACACGTTTTGCCCGTATAGCAGCACGCCTTTGACGTGCATCAGCATGCCATTGTTTCTTCAGTAATTCCCACTGCACATCACATGCCTGTTGCCAAACAGTTTCACTGGTCATTCCAATGTGTTCATCAAGAAATTTCAAACCATTTTGATAGGAAGCGTTCTATATCTATTCACTATGTTTAGTGGTCATCTTCAATTTGATTTTAGCAAAGAAAATAAAAAGTTGTGTCTTTAGTAAGCAATCCTTCACCTTTTGTTTATTAAGCAAAGAGAAGAAAGATAATCAGAATTTACTAAGAACACAGCAAATTATTTTCGAAATGACCCGTCATCCCCTTTGAACAAACATATGCCTCACCACCATTTTGTGAAACATTACACAAATGAAGCATAAATCACATTCACAGAAAACGGGCAAGACACTTAAAAAAATAAAAATAGTACTCCACTATTACTTCGAAAATTACCGGTTATTGGTTTTTTTTTTTTTTAGACTTTCCATATCTCTATCAAGATTCAAGCAATGCCAGAACCTATTGTGCTATCAATGGGAGTATGAGAGCACCCATTGAAAATAAAACTACTAACATACAGAGTGACTGAGTAAGCCTTGTGTGGCATGGTAAAATAGTAGACTGGTGATTTTTTATTATTATTATTTGATAATTAATTAAATTTATTTATTTTTTAAAAAATCAAAGAAAGGTGCTACCCAAGTACACAGATGTGTATACCACAGGAAACCAGACTAGTTATTTATTGTCAAAAGTATAAGGCCCCAGTCGGTGTCCTTTCCCTTACTTACTTGCCCTTCATCTAATGGCCTATCCCCATTTTGGTGAAATTTCTTCTGCTTCCCGCTCCTATTTAACCGAGTATTGCACAGGGACTGCTCATGATCTTCATTGTACTGAACACGTTTTGCCCGTATAGCAGCACGCCTTTGACGTGCGGCAGCATGCCATTGTTTCTTTAATAAGTCCCACCGCACATCATGAGCCTGTTGCCAAGCAGTTTAACTGGTCATTCCAATGTGTTCATAAAAAAAAAAATTCAACCCATTTTGTTGGGAAACACTCTCAATCTCTTCACTATTTTTAACGTTCATCTTCAATTTGTTTCAGAAAATAAAATAAACACTTTTTTTTTATCAAGCAAAGAAAAGATAAAAGGATAATCAGAATTTACAGCAAACACAGCAATCTAGTTTTAAAATGATCCATTGGCATACACTTTGAACAAACATGCCTTACCATTTTGTAAACATTAAAGAAACAAAGACTAAGTCACATTCACACAAAATGCAAAAGATACTTTTTAAAAAAGAACAAAAACAATAGAGGTATTTAACGAGCAGGATTTGTATTTCAACTCTTTGTTTGAATGATTTGTATATCACAAGTTTTTTTTTTTTTTTTTTTGAGCAAAATCTCCAAAACTCAAAGTCCTTAACTAGTTAAATTTATATCTAGCTATTCATACTTGCAGTTCTTCTTCAAATCCTTTAATTTTAAACCATCATATCCAATTTCAACCCAGAGGTATTTCACTGCTACAAATTAATGGTTATTGATTTTTTTTTTGGTCCCAGTATGGAACAAAACCTCAGGTTTTCATTAGACTTAACCAAATCTCTATCAAGATTCAAGCAATGCCATTGAAAATTAGTATACTAATAACATATAGAGTGACCGAGTGACCTTTATGTGGCATGGTAAAATAGTACAGACTAGCGTGCAACAACAAAGCCTTAGTACTAAAATTTTTGGGCTTGACTATGAACCTTGATTGATTAGTCATGATTAGTTACATGTATTTTTTTTTCTTCGTTGAAAAAAAAAATTAGAAACTATTAGAGAAATAAAAAATAAATATATTTAGAAAGTTTTAGAGAAATAAAGAATAATAATAAGACATAGAAGTTGGACTTACCAGAAAGTACATCATTTCTTGCTAGTGTTACGAGAGTATGAAAGAGACAGGAAGAGGACCAAAAATGTTTATATTGTGTTTAGGAACCCTAATCGGAGATTCCGAGGAATATAAAAAGTCCAAGGTGGGGCACACCGCATGTGTCTCTTTAAGTTTTTGTTTCTTTATGGATTTTTTTATTATTTATTTATAAAATTAAATGAATTGGAATTTTTTGCGTTACATAAAATAAGGTTGTGCTGCTGCAACATGTGGCGACATGGGACTGTTGGGTTTCTATTTGATAACAAAATACTAGCAATTTGGATATGTTTGGAGTGAATCAATTTAATTTTATTGGTTAAATTGAAATTAACCATTTGGTTTTTGACTTATTTTTTGTGGGTTATAGTTAGCTAAATTGATGAGGTCTTTTATTGTGGAGTAAACAAGTGTGAGATTTGAATTCTAGCCTATGATAATAAAGAGTAATTATCATTGAGCTATAAAGAAAAATATTGAATCATTTTTATTTCAAAATTTTAAATTTCAATTTTAAATTTCAAAATTTTTATTTCAATTTTAAATTTTAAATTTTAAATTTCAATTTCAAAGGTCTTGTAGGTTTTGACTTATTTTTTGTGGGTTATAGTTAGCTAAATTGATGAGGTCTTTTATTGTGGAGCAAACAAGTCTGGGATTTGAATTCTAACCTATGATAATAAAGAGTAATTATCATTGGGCTATAAAGAAAAATATTGAATCATTTTTATTTCAAAATTTTAAATTTCAATTTTAAATTTCAAAATTTTTATTTCAATTTTAAATTTTAAATTTTAAATTTCAATTTCAAAGGTTTTGTAGCTGAATTGGCACCTCCCCATGCACAAAGTGATTGGGAGTCTAGGGGGGAAAGGGTTCGAACTGCGGAGTTAGTAGCATGTTGTAATTATTTCTCAAAAAAAAAAAAATCCCTACTTTCTAAAATAAGATCATTTCGTGGATTTATTTAATTATTTGACACCATTAATTGAACAGAGGTAGACTAAAAGAAGTTAAATAATTTAAATGAGAGAAAAAAATGAAACTTGAAGATCTAAGGTTCTAAATTGAAAATATGTCAAAGTCAGAGATTATAATTTGTAATTTATTCTATTTTACTTAGTTTAACACCTTAATTAAACCAATTGTGCAAATTAACACCCTGGGTGAGTATCTTATGCCCAAATTGTTAACGGCCTCTCATTTTATCTATGGATAGTGGGAGTGATGTTTTGGATTCCAAACTCATTGATTATGTATGTAATTTTTTTTTTTTTAAAGCCCAGGCCCTTTTTTATTTATTTATTTTTTGAATGGTATAAAGCTTAATAGATTGGAGATTAGGATATTCATTTCGAATTTGATATAAAACTAAAGTTTTATATTCCAAGAGTTTTGTAGTTAAGTGATATTATTTTTTCTCATTTATGAGGATAATCATAATTCAAATTCCACCTTCCATTGTTGTAACACCAATAATTTTATAGTTCAATGACATTACTTCTTCTCATTTGTGAGGATTCAAATTCTGCCACCCATCATTGTAACGATCAATTCATTGTAATAAAAAACAAAACTAAAGTCTCATGCACCATTCTTCTTATTTGTTTACTTTCTTTTTTTCCAACCTTGGTATATAAGTCACTTAAATTTTTTTTTTTTTTGGATATATAATTTGTTAGTTAAAGATTTATAGTTAAGGATGTGAAGGTTTTTAATTATGAATGTTTCTGTTGAAAATATCAAAAAGTGTTAACTAGTTGAGTTATTAGGCTCTCGGATTAATTTTAAGTACAAAGCAAGGAACTAATGTATACCAAATGCAACAGATGGCCAATGATTTAGCCATATAGGATTTGACCAACCCAGTTTGTTTTATAGATAGATTATGTTAACAGGATGCTTTTAAGAGAATTATTAATAAGTCATTTTAAGATAAATTTGATATAACTTTAATAAGAAATATAAAAAATTATCAAAAAAATTAATTTATTTTTCTAAACGCAAAAAATTTTTCAAAAAATAATTCATAAACTGATACCCACATCCATTAACTTTTTCCCTTTGTGGATAAGGTCCACAAGTCACAACCAGAAAAGCAATACTCACATGGACGTGATTACCATGTGGATGTAATCTTTAGAAAAATATGGCAGCAGCTAATGCTCTCCAAATCAGCCCATTTTCTTCTCCTCCAAAGCCCAACACTACCTCTCCTCTGTCTCTCTTACCCCAATGCACTTCTCTCAGAGAGCTTAAGCAAATCCAAGCCTTTACCATCAAAACCCACCTCCAAAATGACATCAATGTCCTCACCAAGCTCATCAGTTTCTGTACTCTCAATCCTAGTGCTACCCTTATGGACCATGCCCACCAACTGTTCGACCAAATTCCCCAACCAGACATTGTGGTCTTCAACAACATGGCCCGTGGATACTCCCGCTCCAATGCCCCTCTTCGGGCCATTGTGCTCTTTTCTGATATCCTATGCTCTGGCATTATCCCTGATGATTATACCTTCCCTTCTCTTCTCAAGGCATGTGCAAGCTCTAAGGCATTGCAAGAAGGTAAACAATTGCATTGCCTTGCTACCAAACTTGGTCTCAACCATAACATATATGTATGTCCCACATTGATAAATATGTATACTGAGTGCAATGATGTGAACGCGGCTCGCCGCGTCTTTGATAAGATAGTTGAGCCTTGTGTTGTTTGTTACAATGCAATAATTACGGGATATGCTCGAAGTAGTCGGCCCAATGAGGCATTGTCATTGTTTCGTGAATTGCAAGCGATTAATCTCATGCCTACTGATGTAACACTGCTTAGCGTACTTTCATCTTGTGCTTTGTTAGGAGCATTAGACTTAGGGAGGTGGATACATGAGTATGTGAAGATACATGGTTTTGATAAATATGTAAAGGTCAACACTGCTCTTATAGATATGCATGCAAAGTGTGGAAGCTTGGATGATGCAGTGTCTGTCTTTGAGAACATGTCTGTAAGAGATACACAGGCTTGGTCAGCCATGGTTATGGCATATGCAACTCATGGGCATGGTTCCAAAGCCATATCACTGTTTGAAGAAATGAAGAGGGCGAGGGTGCGACCTGATGAAATTACATTTTTGGGTCTTTTATATGCTTGCAGCCACACTGGCTTAGTAAGGGAAGGTTGTGAGTATTTCTACAGCATGAGTGACAAGTATGGGATTTTGCCGGGTATCAAGCACTATGGATGTATGGTGGATTTGCTAAGTCGAGCTGGTCGCTTAGATGAGGCTTATAAGTTCATCGATGCATTACCAATCAAACCCACTCCCATACTTTGGCGAACCTTGTTATCTGCTTGTAGCAGCCATGGCAATGTAGAATTGGCAAAGCGAGTGATTGGACGAATTTTTGAATTGGATGACTCTCATGGAGGAGACTATGTGATCTTATCAAACTTGTGTGCAAGGGCTGGGAGATGGGAAGATGTGAATTATTTGAGGAAGCTGATGAAAGACAAGGGGGTGGTGAAGGTACCCGGGTGTAGTTCAGTGGAGGTGAACAATGTCGTGCATGAATTCTTCTCTGGGGAGGGAGTGCAATCTGTTTCTACAGATTTGCACCGGGCACTTGACAACTTAGTCAAGGAATTGAAGTTGGTTGGGTATGTTCCTGATATTTCTTTAGTATTTCATGCAGACATGGAAGATGAGGACAAAGAAATTACTCTAAGATATCATAGTGAGAAATTGGCTATTGCTTTTGGGCTTCTAAACTCTCCCCCTGGTACAAAAATTCGGGTGGTGAAGAATCTACGGGTCTGTGGGGATTGTCATTCTGCTGCTAAACTTATATCATTGATTTTTGATAGGGAGATAATTCTTAGAGATATCCAACGATTCCATCATTTCAAAGATGGGAAGTGCTCTTGTGGAGACTACTGGTAGTAGAATTTGTTCAGCCAAAAAATTATGTTTATCATTACAGAGATATCTACTGGCTTTGACGGTTAGAATATTCTCTGTCGCATTTAGTGGAAGGTTTGTTCTGGTCAGATTACATTTGCATCTAGCATCTCCACATATTTGACATACTCCAGTGATTTTCACGTAATGTGAGAGCTGGGAAGAGCAAACACAACTGGTTCCACGTTCAGGCTCGTAGACATCCACTTGGGTTCATCATTGGTGTATTTGTAATACTGATGTGTAGAGTTACTAACATGAAGCTGGTGTGGATCATTAACTTGCTAGATTTATATAATTCATTACTCATTGTTGATTATGGCTTGTACAATTTTCTGTAGATTTTAAAGACATAAAGTAATAGTTGTATAGAGAAAATGCTATGTAATATGGCCGAAAACCTTAACTGGGTTTATGCAAATGTATGATGCAAGATTGTGCATCTTTGGAATCTATTTGTACAAATAAATCGGTTCCAAAGAGTGGAATAAAGCCTTTAGTTGATTTGTACAGATAAAAAATTGGTTCCAAAAAGTGGAATAAAGCCTTTTGTAATTTAGGAAAATCAATTACTTTTAAACGCAAAGCAAAGGAAAATGATGTGACAGAAGTTGTTCTTGCTCTCAATGAGGACGTTTTACTGGTCTGAGTGTATTTTTGTTGCTATTTTTTGTACTTGGTTTTCTGTAACTCTTTAATAGCAAGGAAAAAAGAAGTCAAAGTTAGTTGTTTAAATATGATAAGTAAATAATAATTAAATTTTTTTTTTTTCACAAAAATACAGACAAAACCAATGAAGTTGTGGAAATAAGTCAATAATTTTGTCCCAACTCGTCCCAACTCCCAATGTGAAAGGCTAATCCCGTGAATTTGTTTCGCACAACACAAGTGATAAATTAATAGCAATAGCAGTAAGCATATGCTGCACCAAATATTCTGTCCACACTTACGTTTTTGCCTATAAGTACTGCCATTCACACCATGACACCACCCTAAGTCCAAAAACAAATCCCACAACTCACTGACACACACAGAGATGAAACCCAATTGTGCAATCTTCATCAAGCTTTTATTAGTACAATGCCTAGCAATTGGTTGTGTTTCAAAGAGTTTAGAATTCTTCTATCTTGTACAACAGGTGAGTGGGATTATTTAAGAGAGAGATCATCCTTTTGAACGCTAACTGTCATAACATCACAAACTTTTTTCTTGATTTCAGCACTCTAAATCTCTAATGATGTCTGTGACACAAAGCAAAGTTGTTGCTATCAAACAAGAAGAAAAGCCAAAACAAATTTCGGCATTCATGGGCTTTGGCCTAATTACAATGAGGCTCATACCCGTCCAACTACGATCCTAACAACTCTTTCGATTAATCCAAGGGACCAATTTCTTATTAGGAAAATGTTAAAGTTGTTCTCAATTTTACTATATATAAGACTTGTAAACTAACTTGATAATAAATGTAATTGGAACTACATCGATAACATGAGCACTTAAATTTCTAAAGTTTATATATTAAATTTTGTAGCAATTGTAGCATCATTCATCATTCATTTTATTACACATAAGTACATAGCTTCCATTCCATCACTAATAATGTTCATTGCATATCATTCTATAGATTTCAAACCTAATTAGCAGAATGTAAGTAAGTTGGCCAACACTGGCTTGCCCAAGCGGCGATGGTTCCCCATTTTGATCACAAGAATGGGAGAAACATGGGACTTGCTCCGAGTCCATCCTTTACTAGCATGGATACTTTCAAACACCTCTAAACCACAAAGACAAAGTAGACCTCCTCCAAATTCTTGAAAGTGCAGGTAACTCTTCATCTCTTTAGTAACTTGAAATTGATTGTTCAAGCTTAATTTCTTAAACATTCTCTTTGTTTTTTAATTTCCACTATAACATTGAGTTGGGGAAAAAAAATGTTACCAGGATCCAACCTAATGGCAGTTCTTACAGCTTAAGTAGCATAAGTTATAATATAAAAGGAGCAATTAGGCATGCTCCTGGGTAGAATGCAATGTTGATGCATCAAGGAATAACCGGCTTTATCTTCGTGTAGACACTTTTGGGTCATAACTCATCAAATGTCCCGTGCTACCAAAAGGGAGATATGCCTCCAATATTAATTTCCCTACCTTCTAAATATAATAAGAGGAAGAAAGTGGAATGTCTCTTAAACATCGTTTGCTAATAGCGTATTGGATATTTCGATTGTGGTCCTACCTAATTACCATTTATATTCTCTTGTGGCATAATATAATCTATGGAAAATAATAATATCTATTATGTACACCTTTACATTGAAGAAAAATAAAATTTTCATTATAGAAATGAAGTCTCTGAATCTTGATTCATATTCTGTGGGTTACTATCAATGACTTTATATTGAATGAGGTTCTTTGCATTTTTATTAAAATTTCTCTAAGAATCTTTGTTAAAAAGAAAATCCTAACTGGCCAATCGTTATGACCTTTGGGAGCATGATACAAAAATACTGAGAAACATTTATGCAAGCCAACAAAAACATAGGCAAACACGTCCAAAAAAAGAAGAAGAAACATTTATGCAAAAAGGTTCATTCTATTACTTTGATTTAGTAGCTTTCCTTCTTTGTCATTTGAGTTACAGCTTATTGGCTTTTTCCAATTACCTTCTACAGCCTTTAGGGTGCTATCTTTAGAAGCAACTGCCACAGTAATACCTTCAGCACCTGTATATAAAGAACAACTTTAACATTGATAGTGCAAAGAAATAGTCACTGAAACCATGACCATTAGAAAGAAGCAGATATTGCCATGTTGGTGAACAAAGGATAGATGAAAAACCAATCTTAAGAAACCAAGTTGGATTAAAAAAAGTATAAAACTATTACTAAATTACTTCATAGATACAAAGTTCTTAAACAATTCAAGGCAAAGAGGTCCCAAGTTCAGGTGCAACAGTAGTTTCTTTTGGCATTTCTAGGAAGTAAGAAGCACTTTAGATTATCAATCACCATATTTGGTATGTAAGAAGCAATTTAGGTTATCAATATTTTGCATATTTTAACTTCCTAACAATGGGGAAGAAATACACTTTCTTTATCTTAGATTTAGGCTTCTTATAAGCTTCCTTTTCCTCTTTCAGTAACAACATCACCACCTTAACAAAAACAGTCCCCATGAATCAAAATTCCTAAGCAAATCTAAACATCCCCATAAAGCATATATTAATCTCCAAAAGGAATATAAGCAAAGCACTTACCAATAGGACTACCATATTAATAGGAAATTTTTTGCTCAAAGCCAAGCTTAACTGAAAAAATTTAGTGAAGCCCAGAGGAAATCAAATGCAACCCATGTCATGGTAATGATTATAGCAAAATTTATTTCTATTGCAATTACAGTGCATAATGGTATGTTTATTATTTTCCATACCTTTTGTTGTTTAGTTTGTAAAGTTTATTTAATACTTGTCCTTCTAAATTGCATTACAGGGGGTATGTACAATAAAATCTGGCTAAGCATTAGAACACAATCAATTATTTAAAAAAAAAAGAAAAAAAAAATGTTGGTATTGTTTCTTGGTCCTCTCAGTTTGCTATTTTACATAAACAATGCTTGGGACACAATTTCTAGTTAAGATATCATTCATGAATTCAGATAGAAGTTTGGATACCAAATAACTTTCACTAAGGAAATATGGTTCTAGTAACCTCAACAGAAAATTGCAAATCCTTTCTAGTGATCACAGCAGAGTAGGACAAGATGTGAAGAACTTGAAAGAGAGAGAGAGAGAGAGAGAGACTAACAATTAGATAAAAAGGTAGATTTAATGCTGAAGTATGATAAACCTATACCAGTTTTCTATATAACATAAACAATGCTTGGGACACAATTTCTAGTTAAGATATCATTGGTGGATTCACATTGAAGTTAAGATACAAAATAACTATCAGTGAGGATGGAAAGTTTTCTATAAGATTTTTTTACCTTGTACTTCCTAAGTGATGGAAATTTTGGTTTAGGCAGTAAGGATGGAAAGTTTTCTAAAATAATTTTTTACCTTGTACTTCCTAAGTGATGGAAAGTTTGGTTTATGCATTCTTACAAATACTTTGAGGGAGCAGATAACACATGCCACTAACCTAAATCTTCAACTTGTAGTACAACTTTAAACAATGAATAATTCTTCTTCATTCAATTCCAAATTCATTGAAAACCCAGCACCAAAACAACAATTAAGCTCCACAAAGTTCCACACTACACTCCAAATCATCACACCAGTATATCTCAAACCCAATAAAAGAAAACACAAATTACATAATAGTTACTAAGTATTTACCATCTAATTAGAGTATTGGGATGGGTACTAGCAATTTTCTCATAATCAATCTTTATATCTCTAAGAGCATTTCCATCTAGGATTCCAAAAAGTTCTATTTTACAACCTCAAAACCTACTTTATCTATTTTACCATCTCATTTTACAACTCACCCAACATCCCAGTTTCTATTTTTATATACAACTCATTAAGATAATATAAACTATACCATCAAATAATATAAAAAATTCAGTTTCTCTCTATTCACTTCCTTCTCTCTTTCCCCTCAACCTTTTTGTCTCTCTCTCCGGTAGACCCACACAACACCTTCTCCTAAACTCACGGATTTTTTTTTCTGCAGAATTGCTAGTCTGCAATGCAAACCAGTTTTATTTTTTCTGCAGAATTGCTTTTCTGCAAACCATTTTTTTTTCTGCAGAATTGCTGGTCTGCAAACCAGTTTCTTGCTTCCCCTGAGTTTGGTTTTTTCAGAGTTCTTATAATTATTTTTTCATAAAAACTGGGATATTTATTAAAAGAAACACAGAACACATAAACAGAGTTTTAAAACAAAACGAAGCAGACACACAGGATTAAACAAAACCCAAAACGGATACTACAACTACAACTACAGGACAGAACAACAAAACAATACACTTATAAGTTGATATGATAATGATATCCATTGCCATTGGGTAAAAGACGCAAATGAAACAGTGCTAATAAAAAGGGAAACATACCTTGGCATCAAATGCAAAAGAAACCGGACAGAAACAAAAGAGGAGAAACAGTTTCAATGTGATTTTTTTATTGAGGCATATTTCCTCTGAGTTCATCAAAATGCCCTCAGTTTCTTCGATGATGAATAGAGATTGAAGTTGACAAAGTCATGGGCTGTTGAAGTTGAACACAAACAAAACCCACCACTAACGGTTAAGCCAAAATGCATATCTGCCCTGCCCAAGGCTAAGTTGTATTCATTTGTTGTATCCTTAGGAAGCACCACCTTTTTCTTTTTTTACTCGACAGAACAGAATGAAATGTTTAGGCTGGTGGGCACTAAGGTCTAAGGGCCTCAATCACCCTTTCAGGAAAAATTTCTGGGGCTGCAAAAGCAAAATAGCTTAAAAAGCCTGGTGGTTGGCTCAACTAGCCAACTCATGCATGACATAGATGTGTCATCAAGGACCAGAGGAGACTGATATTCTTCTTTATCATCAGATCCATAAAATGTCAACTCACGCTGGTAATCAACGACATCATCATCATCACGTCCAGCAGTTAGAAGGGGCAAGTTAGGTATTACAGATTCTTGAGGAGGACAAGTGCATTCTACATGGACCCCCCACCTTTTTATGAGGGTGGGATTTAGTGGCTCAATACAAGGATTGGGTTCAACATCATAATGAGCAAAACAGGTTCTATATGTAACCTCAACGCGATTCAGTTCAGTTGGATTTGATTCTTTCAAATGCTGCTGCAGAAGCCATTGACATGGAGAAAATAAGAACAGATGATTATAATTATTTTCAGATGGACGAAAATACCCACATTCACGTTCTTCACAACCATTGATGGAAATGAAAACATAGCAATCATAAAAGCGCTTATGTGCCTCATCTGGTCCAAGAGCAATACAGACAGCCAATTTTGGAAATTTGCAACCAACCCAGAACAATATGGTTTTTTCAACACTTTGATGGTTGAACCACTTTGGAATCTCAGTTCCTGGTACATGAAGAGTACAAGCAATGTCCCCATATTCATATTCAACGCCCTCAGCTTCATATGGGAAATAATTGGAGAACTGTGGATCCATTGATATGTCCCCATCTTCATATTCTTTTTTTTTGATAAATAATATGTCCCCATCTTCATATTTAGCGCCCTCAGCTTTAGATGGTAAATAATTGGAGAACTGCGGATCCATTGATATGTCCCCGTCTTCAGATTCAGCACCCTTAGTTTCAGATGGGAAGTAATTGGTGAACTGTGGATCCATTAATTTGTTGCTTCTTGCACAGCCACAAACTCTATTTGGTAAAATCCCTATAATTTCTATTACCTGCATGCAATTAGAAAATTCAAGATTATTCTTTTAGCAAATCTCGTAAAGTATTTAGAGAAAGTAACAAAAATTGTTTCTTCATATCTTAAAGAAAGAGAGAGACCTGATTCAATAGCCCGCTTGGTGATTGAGAATCCAACAACATGCAATTCTCTGCAAGAACGGTTCTTATCGATTGGGGAAGTCCTTGAATTTCACAAAGATGCTTGCAATTCGAAATTAAAAGTGATTCTAATTTGGGAAGTCTGCTAAGGCTTTCAGGGATGGTAACAATATTGGTTTCAGATAGATCTATCATTTCCAATGCGGGGAAGTAATCAAGCTTCATTAAAAGATCTAATTCAATTATGTTTTCAAAGTGCTGGAAATCCAGTGGTTTCATCTCCACAAACCCATATCCTGAAGAGCTATCAAAAAAATTGCATGTCGGTCTCAATTTGGTAGTAGTAGTGTCCAATATCCGAAGCTGTTGCAATTTATAAATGCTATCTGGAAGATCCCGAAGGTTTTCGCATTTATCAAGGCTTAATGTATCAAGCTTAGTGAGATGCTCGATTGATGAAGGCAACTCTCTAATGCCACTCTCACCTAAATATAAAATCTCTAAACATCCCATTTCTGGATGAAAATTAGGGAGCTTCTCAAGCCTCGAGCAACTAGTAAGACAAAAATATTTAAGAGATTTCAACTTGAGTTGGCTTGGAAGAAATTGAAGTTTTTTGCAATGAGCGAGGTTCCATCTTTTAAGCTTTTCAAGAGATCCAAAGCATTCATCAATCTCAACTAAATTTTTACAAAAAGCAAGATCCAAACTCTCTAAATTTGGGGCCCATAATTTAGGTAATTTCGTAATAAATTCACAACGTTCGAAATTGACATCTTTCAAATTTTCTAACCGCCATTCCTGTAGGGAAAACAAACCAAAAGTTAACTACAACAAAATTTGAAATAAAAATTTAACAAAGTCCCAATGTAAAAATATACATAATCATACCTGGTTGATTAACTTCGGCAGTCTAATGCAATTACGTGGCATCTCAATAGCAACAAGTTGTTCAGGAAAATATTCGGATGGCCAGTGAAAAGGATAATCGGGCCACTTAAGAAGTATTAAATTGTTGGGAAGAAATTTAAGTGGTTTACAAATATGTACATTCTCAACTATTAGAAATTTGAGATTTTCCATCCTTTTGAAAGCTTCAGTGTGTAGTTGCACCTCTACTGGTTGAGGCGAATGCAACATTATGCCTCGAATTTTTTTTGATCCCTAATTGGAGAAGCATTAAGTGAACCATAGAAAATAAAAGAATTTTCCAAATATATAAATATTTTGAAATTAAAAAAGAAACAATAATATTGATGAACTAATATTTTATAAAATGTTAGAAAGAAAGAAAAATTAAATAAAAAATACAATACTTTCTACCTAGTGAAAAATAAAAAAATAAAGAGCAAAATAATTGAAGAAAAAGAACTTATACCTTATTTCTAGTTAGTACTTCAAGCGAGTCCTTATAACAATATAACCTACTACGTTTTCCGAGGATGTCTGGTGCTTGTTGTCGAACAACTTCCTTGCCCATTTGTTGTACCAAGTCATGCATTGACAATCTACCATATTGATCAACAACTACAAGACACTTATTAACAAGTCTCGGAATACCAAAACTTGGATATAATTCACAAGCATCTAATATCTTTACCACATAATCTTTGTACCATCCTTTGAAGAAACATGCAATATCTAGAAAAATATCTTTCTCAGTGTCATTCAATCCATCATAACTTACTCTAAGTATTTTTTGAATTTCTTTATTGGGAATTTTGCTATACATATCTAATGCACTTTCCCATTCATCTTTAGCTTTTCCACACAAATCACGAGCAATTATTTCTAGAGCTAGTGGAAGGCCATTAGCAAAATCTATGAATTTAGTTGCAAGTTTAGAATAATCTTCATTGTGGGGTTTGTTTCCAGGAAAGGCATGCTCTTTAAAGAGTTGAAGAGCTTCATGTTTGTTTAATTGCTCGACCTTGAATTCCTTGACCTTGTAAGTTGTACAAACTTTTTCTTTAAGGGCAGCTAACCAGTGTCTATCTCTTAATGTTATAATGATTCTGCTTCTGGAAGCAAACCAATTACATTTTCCAAGCAAATTTTCTATTCTTGTCGAATCATCAACGTCATCAAGAATTAAAAAAACCCTTTTACAGCAAAGTCTCTTCTCTATCAAATTGATTCCTCTAAATCTGTTGCCCACTTTCCAATTACCATCCCCTAAGATGTCATTAAGAAGTTGCTCTTGTAGTTTGATTATGCCAGCATCTGTCCCCAAATTTTCTCTAACATTCATTAAAAAGCTGCTTCCATCAAAATGTTTAGCAATTTTATTATAAACAGCTTTTGCAATTGTAGTCTTTCCTATACCAGGAAGGCCATAAATCCCTACCACGCAAAATTCATCTGACTCAATATCTAAAAGTGACTCTATGGCCTCTACACGAGACTTTATTCCAACTGGGTATTCAGCAACATATAACTGCGTCCAATTTACTTTAGCATTTGCTATCTCTTCAACAATGTTTTGGACGAAGTCAGATTCAGACTTATATGTAGCGCAGCTGACAATCACAGAGCATAAGAAAACATATAATTAGATAGATTAGCAGATGAACTACGAATTCAAGATAACTGGTTGTGATTTATAACAAACAATTGACGCATTTTTTGATAAAGTAAATGGAATACAATTCACATATGTTTGATAACTGTCATTGATATAAACATCATATTAACAGTACAAACTCAATAAAAGCATGAACTATGATATCAACAATCAGATACATACCCTTTCTTGTAATGACACCCAGATGCATTAGCTGCTTTTATTAGAGCATCCCTCCACCTCTGCACCTTGTTATCCTTCAACTTCTTTTCATGTTTAGCGAGTGCTTTTCCAAAGTTTCCCTTTTGATTTCGTATTTCTGATGGATCAACGTTGTAAAAAACTGGAAGAATTTGAACCTCTTGGTCCTTTTCTTTACACTCAACAATCTCAGCAAGTTCATCCAAGCACCATATGGAGTCGGCGTAGTTTTCAGAGAAGACAATAGCCAAAATCGATGAATTTTGGATGACTTGGATAAGTTCTTCCGAAATTCCTTCTCCCCTATGAAGTTTATCATCGATGAAGGTGTTGATGCCTTTGTCGCACAAAGCCTTATATAAATGGCTGGTAAAACCTTCGCGGGTATCTTCACCTCTAAAGCTCAAGAAGACGTCATAGTTCCATCGGCGAGTGGAAGAAGAAGAAGAAGAGGAGGAGGCTCCTTCACTGTTCAGGAAAGTCATTGATGGGATCTATAAACAGACGATTGAAAAAAGAAATAGGAATCGAATAGACAGAGATGCCGATCTGACCCAGTCTTGGCAGCGTGGAGGAGGACGAGCGGCGGTGGACGGTGAAAGCCGATCTAACTTGGCTGATCTCCGCTGGTCGAGCGACTTTTCAAATAGGTCCTTAGCTTGAGAGAGACAAATCTTCCACGAAGGTGTGGTGGCGGTGCGGTGGAGCAGGGCGGAGATTCTTCATCGGCGATATCTCTTCTCTTTTCTCTCTCTTTGTCTCTGTGTGTGTGTGTGTGTTTTTTTATTTATTTTTATAATTCTTTGTCTGTGTGTTTGACAAAAAGGAAAGGCCGTGCGGACTTTTTTTAATGATAAGTTTTTTTATTTTAATAAAAGTTAATGACAATTTTTTTTTTTTAAGGAAAATTAATTTAAGGTTAGATAGGTTTAATTATCAAAAAAAGATTTGATAGGTTTTCCTTCAAATAAAACCGAAAGAGTAATTAATAAGTTAATGATTATTAAAAATTAAAAGATAATATTATGCAAAAATTAATGAATAAATTTATTCCAATTTACATAGATTTGATAAACTTTTTTTTTATATAAAAAGATAGAATTCTACTTCTAGATACTTGAACTTCAGTTCTTACCATCTACATCCCACAAGCACTTATACTTGTGAAGTGACCATCCCACCAAGAGTGGTGATAGATTTGATAAACTTTAAATTACATAGGCCTTGCACCAAATTAGCATTGATTTAATAAAGATAAACAAATTAATAAAATAAACATGGAAATTAAAATTATACTTTTAACAAAAATGATCGAAATTTGGAAAATATTACCATTAGAAGATTTAAAAGTATAAATATTGGAAATTTGAAAAAAATAATTGTTGAAAATGAATATTAATAAATGATAAAAAAATTAAAAAATAATAAAAGAATATTAAAGAATGAATGAAGAAATGATATTTAAAGGAGATAAAAAAAAATGATAAAAAGTCTATTAGATAGTATATTTGAAAAGGAAAAAGTAAAAGACACAAGTAATTGTTCACTTTTCAAACTATACAAAAATTTGGAGAGTCTACTAAAGATGCTCTTACTTTAAAACGAATCTAGTTTTTTTTTTTTTTTTTTTTAATTATTAAAGGATGAGATAAATAGATATAAGCACAAAATAAGCTAAGGTAACAAAAAAAAAAAAAAAGCATTTTAAGAGGTTTTTAAAACAACTCTAGAGGTACAAAAAAAAATTATAACTATCAAAATGTCAGGTTTTTAATGATAAGTAAATAAGTAATGTCATTGATTGGCGCAAATAAACACCAATAATAATTTGTCAACACAAATGTTGTGAAAATTGTTGTTGTACGGCACCTGGATCCCGGGCCCATACAGGCCCGGAGCCCAGCCTTATGCCGTCCTTGGGCACAGGCCCATGCATTCCCCAGGCCCAGTCCTATGCTGGCCTTAGACACAGGCCCATTAGAAAGGTCCAATTCTCCTGCGCCCTTCCTGAAGTTTCCTTGATAAACAAACAAGTGTAAGGTATTGAAGTCCAAGTGGTGGTCGGTCAAAAGTTCCCGGTCATGTATATAAACCTTTACCGGGAAGGTGTGACTTGCACAGGAAACTGGATTGCCGAGCATGATCAGGCACGATGGAACCAAGTTCCAAGATCATAAATGCCGCACCGTCCTCCCACCTGAACATCCACTTTAATCAGAAAGTATTGGACCTTCAGTAGCACTAACGGTGGCTGTAATCACAATCTCCCAAGTGGTGGTCGGTCAAGAGTTCCCGGTCATGTATATAAACCTTTACCGGGAAGGTGTGACTTGCACAGGAAACTGGATTGCCGAGCATGATCAGGCACGATGGAACCAAGTTCCAAGATCATAAATGCCGCACCGTCCTCCCACCTGAACATCCACTTTAATCAGAAAGTATTGGACCTTCAGTAGCACTAACGGTGGCTGTAATCACAATCTCCCCACTAACCTTGGCTATAAATAGAGGAAAGTTGGGAGAAGAAAGGGGTTCAGAAACTTTGAGAGAAAAGAGTGAAAGAGTGAACATCAAACTGGGCGTTGCTTTGAGTCTCTCTGCCGAGAACGACCCATAGTAGGAAATCTTCAAGCCCACTACAAATAGATTGTGAGCCCATAGTAATCCAAGGCCCATAGGCCTCATACTTGGTTCTTACAATTGGCGCCCACCGTGGGGCCCTCCTACAAAGCTGTGGTTCGACTGAGACTCAAACGACGAGGATGTCTGAGGAGCGTTCAGGAGAGCGTGCACCAAGCGGCTCCATGGGATCTTCTCGGGGGTCAACATGGAGGGAGAGAAGGCAAAAAAGGCGGGAAGATAGGGAGCACTCAAGAAGGGAGGAAGGGTCCGGACAAGGAGAAGGGTCGGCTCAGACACACTGGACGGTTTCGGACGTCTCGGCGCATCGGCAGCATGACGAAAGGGACCGAGAGCTGGAACGGTTACGCAGACTGGTAATGGACTTAGAGCTGGAAGCAAGGGGTCGGCGAGATGAAAGGAATCGCAACTCCCAGCAAAGGAGAAACCAGGGTGAGGCCTCCAGCCGGTCTAATACGCATCGATCCCGAGACCGGTCGCGCTCCCAAGAGTCGCACCGGCAATCACGGGAACCACGCCATCGGCGGAACCGCTCACGGTCGCACGGTTATGATCACCAAGGATCAGAATCACCGGAAGAACGACTGCACCACAATGCCTCCATGGACGCAATGAGCCGGGCTCTGCGGATGGCGGCCCGGTCACCGTTCTCCGATGAAATTGAACGGGCCCCTATGCCGAGCAGATTCACACGACCACCATTCAATTCGTATGAGGGAAGGACAGACCCCGTGGAGCATGTTAGCCATTACATCCACATGATGTCTTTGCATGCGCACAACGATGCATTAATGTGTAAGGTTTTCCCCTCTAGTCTCGGTTCCACGGCACTGAGATGGTTCAATGGTTTGCGGAAGGGCTCCATACACAGCTTTGCCGAGCTGATTCAAGAATTCGGCAGCAGGTTCGTGACATGTAGCCGGGTGCAACAGCCGGTTGACGCACTACTTTCCATGAAGATGAGGGTTGGGGAAACCCTTCGGAGTTATGCCAGCCGATACTGGGAACTCTACAACGAGATTGGTGGAGGAAACGAGAAAATTGCGGCAAGCACCTTCAGAATGGGGCTCCCTGAGGATTCTGAATTACGGGAGTCACTGACGAGAAGACCCCCCGAGGACATGAGGCAACTGATGAGACGCATAGAGGAGTACAAACGCCTGGAAGATGACCGGCTGCAAAGCAGGGGGAAAGCTCCTTTAGTGGGGAGATCTCGGCAAAGCGTTTTGCCGGCAAAACCGAAACGAGACTTCAGAATGCAGGGACCAGAGGTGCAGATCGATGGGGTCAATGTGGTGTTTAAAGAGCCAGTGCACAAGATCCTGGAACGGATCAAAAACGAGCCATTCTTCAGGTGGCCGAACAAAATGGGGGGCGACCCATCTCGGAGGAACCAAAACCTATACTGCACCTATCACAGAGACAAGGGGCACACGACTGAACAGTGCCGGGTATTAAAAGATCATCTCGGACAGCTAGCAAGGGCCGGGTACTTGAAAGAGTTTGTAACAGATTCCGTTGACCGAGAAACCGGGCAGGGATCCCAACAGAAAAGGAATCCCCTTCCACCACCCCTGGGGGTAATCGAAGTCATCCATGCCGCACCAAGAAGGGCAGCAGCGGCAAAAAGGATACTGACAGTAGCCTGCGCGGAAGGAGAATCATCCAAGAAGAAGAAGAAAGGTGGACGGCCGACCATCTCGTTCGGAGAAGACGATTTCGAGGGGACGGTCCAACCCCACGACGATGCTTTGGTGGTGACTGCCCGGATAGGCGGATTCCTGGTGAAGAGGGTAATGATTGATCAAGGAAGCGGAGCCGACGTCATGTACCCGGATCTCTTTGAAGGGCTAGGGTTAAAGACCCAGGATTTGGCGAAGTATGACACGCCGTTGGTCTCGTTTGATGGGAGGGTTGTAATTCCCGAGGGGCAGATCTCTCTCCCAGTGGACATGGAAGGCAAGACAGTTATAGTTACATTTATAGTAGTCCGATCATTCGCACCGTACACCGCAATCCTGGGAAGGCCGTGGATTCACGCCATGGGGGCTGTCCCGTCCACCCTTCACGTGAAAGTGAAATTTCCTACCGAGAATGGAGTTGCCGTGGTAAGGGGGAATCAACAGGTGGCGAGGCAGTGCCTCGTCGCCGCGGTCCGGTGGGAGAAGGAACAGCTCGGTCGAACTGAGGAGAACGAGAAAGAAAATTCATAGCAATTACAGAAACCCCAGGGGGAAGCTGGGGCGGACGTTGCCGAGGAGGTGCTGAAGGTAAGAATTCTCCCAGATGCTGACAAGTATTTCCAGATAGGTACAAGCATGAACGACCGGGAAAGGGTAGATATGTTGCTGTTCCTATTGCAGAACGTGGATGTTTTTGCATGGAGCCCGTATGAAGTGCCCGGCGTAGATCCCGAGTTCATTGTCCACAGACTCAACGTGGATCCGTTATTCCCCCCAAAGAAGCAGAAACCGAGAAGAGCGTCGAGGGAACACGTCGATGCAGTAAACCTGGAGGTACAGCGGCTGAAGGATGCCGGAGCCATAAAGGAGATATTCTTCCCGAAGTGGTTGGCAAACACTGTCGTGGTGAAGAAGAAGAACGGGAAATGGAGAGTTTGTGTGGATTTCACAGACTTGAACAAGGCATGTCCCAAGGACCCATTCCCGATGCCCAAGATTGACCAGCTAGTAGATGCGACGTACGGGCATCCGAGGATGAGCTTCCTAGATGCCTTCTAGGGCTACCACCAGATTGCCTTAGCGCCCGAAGACCGAGAAAAGACAGCATTTATCTCCCTGAATGCAAATTATCACTACGAGGTCATGCCGTTCGGATTAAAGAACGCCGGGGCTACGTATCAGCGAATGATGACGAGAATGTTCCGAGAGAAAATTGGATGCACGGTTGAAGTTTATATCGATGATATGGTGGTGAAAAGCAGAATTGAGTCGCAGCATACCGAAGATCTCCGGGGAGTGTTTGAGATACTACGTCGGCACAAATTGCGCTTGAATGCCGAGAAGTGCACTTTCGGAGTGGGGGCTGGTAAGTTCTTGGGATATCTGATCTCTACTCGGGGAATAGAAGCTAACCCCGACCAGATAGAAGCCGTGAACCGCCTCAAACCACCAAGCAATCCCAAAGAGGTGCAAGTGCTCACTGGAATGTTAGCGGCCCTGAACAGATTCATCTCCAAGTCTGCCGACCGTTGCCGGCCTTTTTATCAGCTTCTGAAAAAGTGGAAGGGGTTTCGATGGGATGAGAGCTGCGATGAAGCCTTTCGAGAGCTAAAGGAGTATTTGGCAAAGGCGCCGAGGTTGACGGCCCCGGAGCCCGGGGAGGATCTGTTTATGTATCTCGCTGTCACCGACCATGCAGTAAGTGCTGTGTTGCTAAAAGACCGGGGAGTGCAGATGCCGGTGTATTACGTGAGCAAAACCTTGGTCGATGCCGAGACAAGGTACCTGCCTCTCGAGAAGTTAGTTTTGGCCCTGGTGCACGCCACGAGAAAGTTGCCACATCACTTCCAGGCACACACAGTGTTCGTCCTCACCGAGTATCCGTTGCAGTCACTATTGAAAAGATCAGACTTCACAGGGCGGATTGCCAAATGGGGGACTCGGTTGGGATCGTTTGACATAAGATACCGACCTAGAAGCTCAGTGAAGGGACAGGTTCTGGCTGACTTCATCGTAGAGTTTACACCCAAGGATGAAGGCAAGATAATCTGTAGTACGGAGGTTCGCCCGTGGATGTTATTTGTGGACGGCGCATCGAATGCTATGGGGGCCGGGGCTGGTATAGTCATAGTCACCCCTGAGGGTATACGACTGGAACACTCCCTCAGATTGGGGTTCAAAGTCTCGAACAATGAAGCCGAATACGAAGCCATGCTAGCCGAGTTAAGGGCAGTATTACATCTGGGCGCAAAGGACGTAGAGATCTACTCTGACTCTCGACTGGTTGTTTATCAGATCACTGGGGACTTTGAAGCTCGGGACCCCAGAATGAAAGCATGTCTCAGTACGGCAAAGCAAATTATCGGTCAGTTTGGAACGGTAAAGATATCCTAGGTAGCCCGGTCACAAAACAAGCACGCTGACTCTCTTGCCACGTTAGCCTCATCGGCTACCGAGGATACGCCGAGGCTCATCACGGTAGAACTTGTAAGGGAGCCAAGCATCCATGTGAAGAATGTTCCCGACCAAGCTGGAGTAGAGATTGCGCAAGTGGCGATAGCTGGTCCAAGTTGGATGAGCCTGATCATAGACTTCCTTGCCGAAGATAAAGTTCCGGAGAATGAGGCCGAGGCCAACAAGATTCGACGGATGGCTCCCAGATACTGGCTGTCTTCAGACCGAAAACTGTACCGAAGATCCTTTGCAGGCCCTTACCTCTTGTGCCTACATCCAAAAAGAGTCAAAGAACTTCTGACCGAGCTGCATGAGGGAGTGTGCGGCGGGCATGCCGGGGGACGATCTTTAGCACACAGGGCAATGACACAGGGATTTTGGTGGCCACAGATGCAGAAGGATGCCACCGAATACGTTCGGAGTTGCGAACAGTGTCAAAAGCACGCCCCAATGATCCATCAGCCTGCAGGACAGCTAAATCCTGTCAGCAGCCCGTGGCCATTTGCACAATGGGGGCTTGACATCCTTGGGCCTTTCCCCCGGGCAACGGGGAACCGCCGTTTTGTATTGGTGGCTGTAGATTACTTCACAAAGTGGGCTAAAGCAGAGGCCTTGGCTAATATCCGGGATTCCGACGTGAAAAAGTTTGTATGGAAAAACATAGTTACACGGTTTGGGGTGCCGAATTCGCTAGTGTCGGACAATGGGCTGCAGTTCGACAGCAATGCTTTCCGGAGCTTTTGTAGTAAGCTTGGCATCAAAAACAAGTATTCAACCCCGGCGTACCCACAAAGCAACGGCCAAGCTGAAGCGGTAAACAAGACTATTTTGAACGGGCTGAAGAAAAGATTGGACGGAGCAAAGGGAAGATGGGTGGAAGAGCTACCCAGTGTATTGTGGGCCTACCGTACGACCCCCAGGAGATCCACGGGTGAAACCCCGTTTTCCCTGACATACGGCTCAGAAGCAGTGATACCGACCGAGGTGAGCTTATGCAGTGCACGGGTGGCCGGGTTTGACCCCATACAGAACGCCAACCTGATGATGGAACACTTGGATTGGCTAGAAGAATGCAGGGAGGCCGCGACCGTACGTCTTGCCGAGTATCAGCAGAAGCTAGCCCAAAGGTACAACCGAAACGTGAAAAGCAGGGAATTCAGTGCCGGGGAACTAGTTTTAAGACGGGTAGTAGGGAACATGCGGGACTTGGCTGCAGGGAAGCTCGCTCAGAGTTGGGAAGGACCATACAGAGTCACGGCCATTGCGGGGGCAGGGGCCTACTACTTGGAAGACCTTGATGAGAGGCCGCTCCCCCGACCATGGAACGCCAACAACTTGAAGAAATTCTACGCATAATCATCGGTGTAAGCCAGAACTTGTACTCCATTAAAATTAAGAGCATGATGAACTTTTTGTAGATGCTGTTTTTGATACCTTAACCGCACACTAAGAGAATTACACATAAATCTCTAAGGACAGAAACCTGACCCTCGGCTCGATCACTATCGCCGAGCAGGTGGAAACCTTACACATGACTCTCTAAGGACAGAAACCTGACCCTCGGCTCGATCAATATCGCCGAGCAGGTGGAAACCTTACACATAAATCTCTAAGGACAGAAACCTGACCCTCGGTTCAATCAATATCACCGAGCAGGTGGAAACCTACAAATGAATCTCTAAGGACAGAAACCTGACCCTCGGCTCGATCACTATCGCCGAGCAGGTGGAAACCTTACACGTGACTCTCTAAGGACAGAAACCTGACCCTCGGCTCGATCAATATCGCCGAGCAGGTGGAAACCTTACACATAAATCCCCAAGGACAGAAACCTGGCTCTCGGTTAAACTCAACCTAACAAACAAATAATCTTAATACGAAAGCTCGATTCCCGGTTCACTGAAGCCTGATGAAAACCTAACCCTTTTTACAAATACTAAGTCAAATAGCGCTCTCAAATTACACAAAGCGCCGCGCAATAGGTTCTCGGGGGTACCATTCTATTAAGCAGCCATAGCAGTGACGTGATTCAAAGCAAAACACATAAATAAATGTAAACTCATTCAACAAATTGAGACGGAAACAGACCGCTAAATTAAATAAAGCAATTGTGCAATCACCACATCCCGGTGAAATGGGCAAAGAAATTAAGGCAATTGTTCAGTCACCACATCCCGGTGACATGGGCAAATAAAACAAGAAAATTAAGACAATTGTTCGGTCACCACATCCCGGTGACATAGGCAAAATAAAACCAACAAAGCAAAAATAAGCAAGTAAATAAAAGGAAAATCAGCTGGGAGGTTGGGTCGGCGGTGTCACGTCCTGCTGGACGGTCAAAGGAAAGGGCGGAGCTTCACCGAGAAGCTCTTGCACAGTTGGGATACTGGTGACTTCCATCTCCTCGGGCTCGGCGTGAGCATCGATTTGTTCAACCAGCTCCCTCATACTGGCCGTCTCCTCCTCGTCAATAGCTGCCAGGGCTTCCTTGGCGGCAGGAGCAGTGCTCGGGAATGGAATCTGGCCGGGGTCTCTCAGATGGGAATCTTCGGGAACTCCCAGTGCTTGGAGAGCGGCAAACCACCCGGCCTCAAAACCCATATTCCGAGCCCGAGCAACCACAGGCTCTACGGAATTCTCGGCATCAGCAAAGCCGACATCGTACCACTTCTGCTCCGCGGCAGCCAAGCCTGCCCTGAGGTCGGCAATCTCCTCAGCATTGGAGGTATTAAGGCTGATGGCTTCGGCTAGCTTGACCTCCGTCTCATGCTGTTTAGCCAGGATCTCTGCGCACCTCTTCTCGGCCAATGACAGGTTTTTCTCAGCAGCAGCGGCCTTTTTCTCAGCATGCTCGGCGGCCTTCAGCTTTTCCTTAGCCGTTTTCACCGCTAACTCCCGCGCTTCCTCCGCACGCTCGTTTTCCTTGGCAAGCTCCCGTGCCCGAGCGGCCACAATGTGAGCCATTTGAGCAGCCTAGCAAGCACAAAGGTTAGAAAAGAAGCAGAAGGAAATCTACACGAAGAAGTAGATAGACGAAAGAATTACCGCAATGGCGTGCCACTCTAACCGGCGTCCCACAGACTCCTCGGACCCGTCCTCAAAAGCATGCACGTCCTCGGGAAGTTGGAGAGCTTCAGCCAAAGCTTGGGCAATACGGCCGCCCTCGCCCTTATCCCACATCCGAACACAGGCGGTTGAGGGCAAGGGCTTGCCGTCCAGAAGGATCTTTGGCTCCCACGCTGGAGCCACTCGGGAGGAGGACGCGCCCCCCGTGCCAGCTTCGGTTTGGGGCTCACGGATAACAATTGAACCTGCTGGCCGGGGAGGAGTGTGAGCAGCGGCGTCCCCCGGGAAATTGGAAGGTTGGTCGGTAACTTTCTGTTTCTTTTTGGCACGACCAGCCTGCGAGGGGGATGGGGGCTGAGGCAATTGACCCCGGCCCTGAGAAGGCGGGGGCTGATTGGGTTGCCGAGAACCGGGCACGAACCGTTCTATTGACATCACCTTCCTCGACACCATCTCTCTGCTAGACCGGACAGCTTCAGTTAGCAGGGCAGCCGCTTCTATCGCTTGCTGTTGAGGCACGGCGGCTGGGTTCTCGGGAACAGGCTGCTCTTGCGCTTGTTCTTCTTGCTGTATGGGTACGTGGGCTAATTCCCTGAGGCGCCGGGATGCTTGCTCTGCGGATTCGTCTCGCAAGGGGGCTTGCTCGTCCGCGCAAGTATATTGCGGACCAAATTCTCTCACTTCCCCGGTTGTGAGCTTCGGCGGCAAAAAGTTCACGTACCGGACGTCTATGTACGATAGCAGGGGGCTGTCAACTAACAGTGCCTGCTTGAAAGGCTGCCAGGTGGAATAGACCGGCTCCACTCCAAGGATTAAGTGAGAGGCCCGTAGTTGCCCGTCCCAGTGCACGTAGATCTCGGAACGGAGGACGAAGTTTAAATCCTTGGCGTGGACGGGTCTGAGGTCCTGCACAAACACTTTGCCGTCTGCAAAAGAACACATGACATTAGTCTCTTATAATAAAGATTGTACGGGGGAAGGGAAGCAATTGTACGAAGGGGATGGTACGAACCCACTTCACGCTTTGTAAGGGGGCAAGGGATCTCCCCGGCAAACCAATTGCCGCGCACCCTAACGAACTCCCCGGCGGAGTTCCTGTTCGAATCAGGTAGGCATGATATCAGCCGTACCCGAGCATCTCTTGTCTTTAAGTAATAATTGGTTGCCTTGCTCCCACAGAGCCTATACATTTGGTTAATATCGTGGTGGTTTAACTGTAAATTAAAGGTGTGGTTCAGTTTACTGACACAACTAACTACCCGGTAAAAATTGGGGGGAAGTTAGTCGGGGCATAGCCCATAGTAAATAAGCGCGTTTATCAGGAGGGGATCTACGGGAAACCTGACCCCACCTTCTAAAATGGACATCAAAGGAAAGAAGGCTGTACCCTGTCCTCGGTGGAGTTCAATATCACTCTCGTGACAGTAAGCCACATCCACGTCATTAGGAATATTAAATTTACTCCTAAAGGTGGCCAAAGCAGAAGGGGATTCTAAGAGGTAAGAGTAACCCATACCTAACGCCTAAAAACTACGAAAGTGAACCCAAGGAAATAAAGCTGAAGGAACAGGAAAGGGAAGAGAAACTTACTTTGGGTCCTAAGGAGGAAAAGAACACTGAGCAAGCAAGCGCACAGAAATGTGGCCGGCAGAGAGTAAGCACTAAAAGATCAGAGGCAAGGGAAAAATGGAATAGTATTCAGTGGGGAACTATTTATAGAGCCAGAAAGAGATGAGGGAAGAAGAAACGCCTAATCAAGCAATAAATAGGCACAGTGTACGAGCAACCCAGCGAATGCCAAGCGTAATAGATTCGCACGCCGCTTCGGTTCACGAACCGTCAAGCAATGATGACGACTGCGCCTGGCGCTGCGAAACGGCGCGTCTTTTGAGATGGATATTAATGAGAAGTGACAGTCGGAAGTCCCAGGCTAGAAGATTCCCGAGGTCAAAGGGCCCAGACAGCTCCTTGATTCTTCTCGGCTACCAAGTATAAATCAAGGGGGGGCTATTGTACGGCACCTGGATCCCGGGCCCATATAGGCCCGGAGCCCAGTCTTATGCCGTCCTTGGGCACAGGCCCATGCAGGCCCCAGGCCCAGTCCTATGCTGGCCTTAGACACAGGCCCATTAGAAAGGTCCAATTCTCCTGCGCCCTTCCTGAAGTTTCCTTGATAAACAAACAAGTGTAAGGTATTGAAGTCCAAGTGGTGGTCGGTCAAAAGTTCCCGGTCATGTATATAAACCTTTACCGGGAAGGTGTGACTTGCACAGGAAACTGGATTGCCGAGCATGATCAGGCACGATGGAACCAAGTTCCAAGATCATAAATGCCGCACCGTCCTCCCACCTGAACATCCACTTTAATCAGAAAGTATTGGACCTTCAGTAGCACTAACGGTGGCTGTAATCACAATCTCCCAAGTGGTGGTCGGTCAAGAGTTCCCGGTCATGTATATAAACCTTTACCGGGAAGGTGTGACTTGCACAGGAAACTGGATTGCCGAGCATGATCAGGCACGATGGAACCAAGTTCCAAGATCATAAATGCCGCACCGTCCTCCCACCTGAACATCCACTTTAATCAGAAAGTATTGGACCTTCAGTAGCACTAACGGTGGCTGTAATCACAATCTCCCCACTAACCTTGGCTATAAATAGAGGAAAGTTGGGAGAAGAAAGGGGTTCAGAAACTTTGAGAGAAAAGAGTGAAAGAGTGAACATCAAACTGGGCGTTGCTTTGAGTCTCTCTGCCGAGAACGACCCATAGTAGGAAATCTTCAAGCCCACTACAAATAGATTGTGAGCCCATAGTAATCCAAGGCCCATAGGCCTCATACTTGGTTCTTACAGTTGTGTTTGTAATATTATTCTTTTTAAAGTCACATTAGAAATTCTACAATACTCCTACATTTTTGTGTGTGGGTATAATACATCTAATAAATAATTAACATAAAATATCAAATCATCGTAACATCACATTGAATATTACAAAATATTTCACATTACTCTAATCTCATTCCCTTATTAAATGGTGATAATCTTACATTATTATTATTTTTTTTTTAGATGAAGTTATCCCCAAAATGCTGACAAAAAATTTTGAACTCAGGATCTCTTTGATATCACGAGATCTTAGAAACCACTTGGGATTAATCTTACTTATTGGTAGAGATATAATAATTTATATAATTAACAAAATTGTCCATACTAATAAATTTTATTTTACAAATGAGAGTGACTAAAATACCAAGAAACCTTTAAAATACCACAAAACCACTGAAAAATCCAAAATATCTTTGTAAGTTGAACTGCCAAAATAACTAAAATACACTTTAAATGTCCAAAATACCCCTAAAATCAATGTTCAAGTGGACGATGATATTGTTTAAAGTAAACTGCACTCCGAAATTCTGTTGGTGTGTTAGTTTTAGGTGATGAGAGCATCTCAGCCATGGTGGTGGATTACTACTCAAGCCTATTCACATCATCAAGAAAGGCTGAAATAGAGGAAGTGGTGCAATTCACAAAACTGGTGGTGACTGAGGAGATGAACAGCAATCTGATTAGGCCTTTTTCTAGGGATGAAGTGGAGATAGCCTTAAAGCAAATGGCACCCCTTAAAGCATCGGGACCTGATGGCATGCCCCTTATTTTTTTTCAAAAATTTTGGAACACTATTGGAGATGACGTGCTCAAAGCTGTTCTCTCATGCTTGAATTCTGAAGCTATCTTGCCAGGTTTGAAAGCAGTAGTTCAAGCCATTCCAACGTTTGCTATAAGTTGCTTTCGTCTACCGGTTGGCCTTTGCCAAGATATTGACATGCTCATTCGCAAGTTTTGGTGGGGTCAAAGGGAAGATAGGAGAAAAATTCATTGGAAAAAATGGGAGGTGTTGTACAAACCAAAAATGGAAAGGGGGGGGGGGTTAGGTTTCAAGGATTTATGCAAGTTTAATGAAGCAATGTTAGCTAAACAAGTGTGGCGATTGCTTCATGACACGGGATCTTTATTCTATAGGGTGTTCAAGGCGAAGTACTTCCCAAATTGCTTAATCTTTGAAGCAAAATCATCCTCGGGTTCTTTTGCTTGGAAGAGTATCCTATGGTCTAGACATCTGATTGAGAAAGGAGCAAGGTGGAGGGTGGGTGATGGGCAATCCATAAAGATCTTTCATGATGCTTGGTCACCAACTGAAGATGGTAAAGTCACCTCACCACAGTTTGATCTAGCCCCAAAAGCAATTGTAGCTTTGCTAATAAATCCAGTCTCGAGTTGGTGGAATACTCACTTAATTGATCTCCACTTTTATCCGCCGGATGCAAAGCTTATGAAATCTCTCCCTCTGTGCTCGATGCCACAATCTGATATTTTGATCTCGCCTAAGGAAAAATCAGGAAACTATTCTGTTAAGTTCGGGTATAAGCTTCTGTGTGAGTGGCAAAATGAAGAACTGATCTTAAAGTTTTGTTAGGAGGGAAGGGATGAAATTTGGAGACTTGCAATTGTGTTAAAAATATAGAAAGGCTTAAAGTAAATGGGCTTCTTAGGAGATATGCAGACCACATAGACTAGTTTTTGGAGTAGTATTAAGTAAGAGGGTCAATTTTGTCCTGAAGGCTGTTTTGATTTGACTAGGAGAACGAAATATTTCGGTACTAGCTGATATTGATGTTTCATTTTGGGTTACCACTCTTTGTATACTTATGCATGCGCGCGTGCGTGCGTGTGTATATATATATGTCTTTATAATCAAATCGATATATATTATGAACTCAAACATTAGCCTAAATACACCAACCCAATGCATTAGCTTAAATAATATTTTCTATGACTTTTTTTAAAAAATATCTTTTATTGTATCGATTGAAACATCTATTCTAGGTGAAACACCCAAAAATTGCTAGTGCGACTTTATATTTTATCGAATGATACATTTGTTGGAAAAACATAGTTTGTATCGCATACAAAACATACGCAGCTGAAAATTAATGGATCTACTTCATTTGCAATTGATAACATGTACTATGCAAGTTTTAGAATTTAAGAACAAGAAAGCTTACCTTGGTGTGGTGAAATTCAAAACCAAAGACTAGAAGTACCTAGAACACTTTTAATCTTCACTTCAATTTCACTTCAATTCCACTTCCACCCAAGAAGTGTGGTCTCTCAATTAGTTTAAATATATGTGTTCAAGGGAGAGTTAGAGAGTGGCTTACACTCACATACACACCATTTTATTCCACACAAAATTTTGTATGTTTCTCTCCTTATATCTAACTGATTATCTAATTAGGCTAGCCTTTTTGGCCATTCCAATTAGACTTTAGTATGTGGCTTGGAGTGAACAAATAAGACCCTAGCTCCAATGGGCCTTGGGCTTTTCTATCAATTCTTGACAAGTCCAAAATTACCATTAATTATATTTAATATCACTATATAAATATAATTGCACTCTATGCCTTATTAATAAATTATATCTCAATACTTTATTATACATGCAACCCCTTCATTAAAATATTCATAGTAATATATGAATGTTGACTACCGTTTTGAAAATTACTACATTTTAATCCTGACCTTATTAATAAATTATATCTCAATACTTTATTATACATGCAACCCCTTCATTAAAATATTCATATTAATACATGAATGTTGACTGCCACTTTGAAGATTATTACTGTAAGGACACGATTTTCAGCCTAGACCCAAAATGTATGGGATACTGGCCCGGTGAACCCAGTACAATAAATTTGTAGAAAGTGGGTGAAAGAACTAGATTTTAGTGAATGGGATAACAGTTATAACGAGTTTCCAAGACAATCAAATAGAAACGAACCAAATTTGTACAAGAAAGTTAGTCCTCGGCACAATCCGAGGAGCTCTGTTTTAGTATTTATTGGATGATAATGGTTGCAGGGGTTGTTGAGATTGTTACAGTATTTTTCCTCCCCCCTTTCTCCCTTGGTTCTCCTTCCCTTTTATACTAGCCTTTACCCCCTTTCTAGTGTCCACGTGTAAGCTCCACTTTCTGGGGTTGAGACTTGTCCTATCAGCCCATATCTAGAGTGGTTGGGAGTGGTTGTAAAAGCTGAATAGCATGGTCCAAGGTATGGACCTGTCAGACGCAGAGTCCTTTATTGCTGTATTGGCAACTTTTTCACTTGGCCTGCTCCTGCACTTAGCTCGTCCCCTCCTTTAGGCGTTCTATGGGATGCTGAGCATAAGATCGTCCTCAGCCATATCCTTGGGCCTTTTTTGGGCTTTCATTCTGCGTCCTCGGCAATAGGTCTTCTCGGCTTAGGCCTTGGGCCCTAATGTAGAGTGGGCCGGCGCCACAAATTCTCCGGCCACACAATAGCCCCTCAAAATCTTGCTGCCCGACCTCTTAGTTGGGGAGGAAGGTTTTGGTGATGTCGGGCCCACATCATGGCTTGCCCAGCACTGCACTTCATTATTGTCGGTGTCTCTCCATTTGCATGGGAGATGCGTCGGATTATGAAACATTCCTCTAGATTTACTCACGCGGGGTCCTCGCCGTTTCAGTGCTCGAGGCGTGTCTTTAATATGCCCCCTTCACGAGGCCACCTAAGTCCTATGGTTGTAGACGGTGTGGGGAATTGAATAGGAACTGTCTCGTCTGTAGCGCTTCTTGGAAATCTGCGTAGATTAAATGCTGCCCACTTGCCCTCCATATAAGAAACAGGGTAGGGAGTCACTCCCTTTACATGCAGATCTTTCAGTCCCTTCAAATTCTTAATCCTTCAGCTGCGCTCCAAGTCTTCATCTCCAACGCAATCAAACCTTAGAGTGATATGTTTGAGGCACGAGTGGGGATGAAGGAACCACACCCGCTACAGAGGCACTGGGTCCTTCCGAGGCTCAAGATGGCGCAGTCAGGACAGGGGAGACATAGACTCAAGACAGTTCTCCGCTTTCACAAGGTGGGAGCGATGCCTCCACTTCTTTCAGTCAAAATTTGAAGCAGGTGCTGGTTGTGTCAGATTTTTGGTGCGACAGCAGTGGGATTCCTCGTCGTCAGTACCATTTGCTCTTTCTCGAGCGCTGCTAATATGACACCTGCGTGTTAGGAGTCAGAGCTGATGCGAGGATTAAGCATCCCTGCTTCTTCCTCTCTTCCTTCATTGGTGTCTCTTTTCGCCTCCGCTTCTTCTTCTTTCTCATCACCGGGGTTACCCTGGTGTTTATACTTCTTCTTCCTCTGCTTCTTCTTCTCTTCCGTCAGCGGGCCATCTTGTCGTGTATAATCTCTACCAGAGCAGAGTTTTGAAGGATTTATCTCTTGTATCTTTTTCCTTTTGCTTTCGTAATTAGCTTTTGGTATAGGCTTACTTAAGCCCTTCATTATACGCTGTATTGTTTCTTTGTTTTAATAAAAGATGAATCTGTTTTGTTCTACATATTCTTTCTTTTCTGCAGTAATTACTTTGTGACTGGATGTATTTTATATGGGTGTTTTTTATCATTATATTTTTTGTACGATACTTAGGGCAAAAACCCTTGTAACAAAAAGCTGTTATTTCGAACTTATTGAGACTGTCAAGCATAATAATACTAACCTACAATAGATTAAACATACGAGACTAATCGTGATAACAGCTGAATGCCCTGTATTGCGCACGAGGCAATCATCCGAGAAGGAGTAACCTAAAATAAACCATTCGAGAGGGTTGCCAAGTACTAGGGGGCTTGGCCGCGTTCTCGGTAACATATGAACTTAATCGTTTTTGGTATCTGGTCCGAGGATCGGGGTATGGCTATACCGGGCTTAAACACTCGTTTGCGTTAGTTCCCTTAGAATTGAGGATCCGAGGACAGATTGGGACTTCCATTCAGTCCGGAACTTAACCCAATTTTTAATGGGCAATCTCTCCATGGGTCAGAGTCCGAGGACCATACAATACCCTGGTTCTGTCCAGAAGTTATAATAACAATTAATTAATAATAATAAAAATCTCTTTTAGGCTCAGGTCCAAGGACTATACAGTGCCCTGGCCCTGTCCAAAACTCTTTTAAGTAGTTGGTTTCCCCATAGGCATGAGTTCGAGGACCATACAATGCTTTGGTTCTATCTAAAACTCTTTTAAGTAGTTGGTTTCCCCATAGGCTTGAGTCCGAGGACCATACAATGCCTTGGTTCTGTCAAAAACTCTTTTAAGTAGTTGGTTTCCCTATAGGCTTGAGTCCGAGGACCATGCAAGACCTTGGTTCTATCCAAAACTTATATTTTCTCTTTGAAGTACTTGGTTTCCCCATAGGTTTGAATCCGAGGACCATGCAATACCTTGGTTCTGTCCAAAAGTTATATTTTCTTTTTGCAGTACTTGGTTTCCCCATAGGTTTGAGTCCGAGGACCATACAATGCCCTAGTTCTGTCCAAAACTCCTTTAAGTAGTTGGTTTCCCCATAAACTTGAGTCTGAGGACCATACAATGCCCTGGTTCTGTCCAAAACTCCTTTAAGTAGTTGGTTTCCCCATAGGCTTGAGTCCGAGGACCATACAATGCCCTGATTCTGTCCAAAACTCCTTTAAGTAGTTAGTTTCCCCATAGGCTTGAGTCCGAGGACCATACAATGCCTTGGTTCTGTCCAAAACTCTTTTAAGTAGTTGGTTTCCCCATAGACTTGAGTTCGAGGACCATACAATGCCTTGGTTCTGTCCAAAACTCTTTTAAGTAGTTGGTTTCCCCATAGGCTTGAGTCCGAGGACCATACAATGCCCTAGTTCTGTCCAAAACTCCTTTAAGTAGTTGGTTTCCCCATAGGCTTGAGTCCGAGGATCATACAATGCCCTGATTCTGTCCAAAACTTATATTTTCTTTTTGAAGTATTTGGTTTCCCCAAAAGTTTGAGTCCGAGGACCATGCAATACCTTGGTTCTGTCCAAAACTTATATTTTCTTCGAGTCTCGAGGATTAGCCCCTTGGCAAAATTATAGGGCATTAACTTGATGTTGGAAGCCCCTAGAACTGCTTGTGCCACTGGCACTTCACAGTGTAGCCCCGAGTGGGAGCTGCGTTAAGGCAACCACCGCGCGCTACTGGAAATGATGGAGAAGCTTTCACATAGCTTGCACCACTGCCAAAATGATCTCTTTCGAGGGACCCTTGTTGATAGGAGCTTGATCCCACCATGATTAACCGTTGCACTCACTAACGCACAAGCTCTCCCCACAGACGACACCAATTGTAAGGACACGATTTTCAGCCTAGGCCCAAAATGTATGGAATACTGGCCCGGTGAACCCAGTACAATAAATTTGTAGAGAGTGAGTGGAAGAACTAGACTTTAGTGAATGGGATAACAGTTATAACGAGTTTCCAAGACAATCAAATAGAAACGAACCAAATTTGTACAAGAAAGTTAGTCCTCGGCACAATCCGAGGAGCTCTGTTTTAGTATTTATTGGATGATAATGGTTGCAGGGGTTGTTGAGATTGTTACAGTATTTTTCCTCCCCCCTTTCTCACTTGGTTCTTCTTCCCTTTTATACTAGCCTTTACCCCCCTTCTAGTGTCCACGTGTAAGCTCCACTTTCTGGGGTTGAGACTTGTCTTATCAGCCCATACTTGGAGTGGTTGGGAGTGGTTGTAAAAGCTGAATAGCATGGTCCAAGGTATGGACCTGTCAGACGCAGAGTCCTTTATTGCTGTATTGGCAGTTTTTTCACTTGGCCTGCTCTTGCACTTAGCTCGTCCCCTCCTTTATGCGTTCTATGGGATGCTGAGCATAAGATCGTCCTCAGCCATATCCTTGGGCCTTTTTTGGGCTTTCATTTTGTGTCCTCGGCAATAGGTCTCCTCGGCTTAGGCCTTGGGCCCTAATGTAGAGTGGGCCGGCGCCACAAATTCTCCAGCCACACAACTACATTTTAATCCTTGAGTGCCCGGTTTAACCTTTTAAGTTATTCATCATACATTTATGAAATCCAATTTCATAAATATATACTTTAGAAACTTTTTACTAAAATAGTTAGGCCTAACATTCTAAATAACCAAACCCATTAAACTTATCTCAAGAGAATATTTTATATTTCCGTTAAGAGATTATGAATTCCATCTTGAGAATATATGTTCCATCAACACTAAATATGGCTACCCAACATACTGAGGTTTTGATCATGACTTTAGATCTCACTCCTGATATATCAAAGCAACTTACACTTCATGATCATGTTCATTATTCTCTTAGGATTAAGAGTTGATGTAAATAGAAGTCGTGAGATTTATTATTCATTTAACAGTCGTTAGGAGAATAATAAATCTCACAACGGTCTAGTTCAATTTGTATTAACTCTTAAAACATATCAACATATCAACTAGAAGTTTCCACTTCCATGATCAAGACAAATCATTTTAGTTGATATGTTATAGTCTTCGCAGATGAAATGCCCAATTTCATCACCGATTATGAACTAAAATTCCGAGTTTTCAAAGAACTTGTGATTTATATCTTCTGTGACTAAATTACATAAATCACATACTATGTGTGAGGGTCCTTTTTTCGACAAAGTCCAGGTCCAAATTGAAGCAAGGACCCTAGGCCCAGTTGTTGTGGTTTGAAGGGACTGGGCTTGGTTCACCACAGCTAAATGGCTGTTTACAAACCAAGTGATGCACAAAATAGTGATCCTACAAGAAATACATGCTAGCAAGCAAGAATGTATCGGAACAACAAGCAAAAGCAAAAGCAAAAAAGAAAGCAGCAAATGTAATAGCAGAGGACACGAATAAATGTTAGAGATCCTCAAGTCAATATTAAATATTTCGTTATCTTTTCTCAATTACAAATTACAAAATGCTCACTAAGACATGTTACAAGGTCCAAATAAGCTCAAAAATTACAGACTTACATGACTATTCAAGTCTCTAAGACTTGCAAAGTTTGAATATCTTTGAATCCAAGTATGTTTTATAGTGGCTGTCTGGGATACCGAAAAATGTCTCTCTCTCCTTTTCTACTTTTCTGAGTTTTGACCGAGTTTTCTTCTATGATTCCATTATCATCCCTCTTACCCTTCGATGTTGGCTGCCTTCCCCTTTTTATAGTGTCATTCCAAGGGTCCGGGGTCCTATTGATTCCCCTCCCTTGCTCCCTTGGGTACCAGAGCCCATTATGTGCCTATCACCCAGAAGACTGATTCTTTCCCTATTCCTCATAATTTCCTCCTTTTGGTGCTGTTTCTTTGAAAGCCCATGGCTGACTTTCCATTCCAGGGTGTGCTTAGGGAGTCGTTCTTGATTTCTTGTTTTTCCAAGCTTCTCACCCTTTCAGACTCAGATTTTGGTCGTTCTCTCTCTTTGTCATTTTTCCCAAGTGGGTAGAATCCAAGCCTGCTGGGTTGAAGGTTTTCCCTGCTGCCTCCCTTTATAGCTCCTCATTCTGGGTTTCTTGGGGTACCGTCCCTTTGGTCATGAATGGCTATCCTAAGCTTTTAGCTTTCTTGCTGCATCACTGGTTGCTTGAGAAGGACATATCTGTCCTTCGTTTCTTGTGCCTTTTTGGTATTCCCCTTGAGCTGTCTTAATCCCGTCTCATGCGTCCCGGGGATCCCGAATCTTTGACAGCCTCCGGGATCCCACCTTAGTTCTTCCCACTGGACTCTCTTCAATTCTCTGGTCTAAGTAAGCTGGGCCTTCTATCTTTTTTCCCTTTATTTTATGAGTGCTAAGGCCTGTCTAATTCCCTTGTGGTAAGCTCAATCTTTTTTTCAGATTCACTTTTTTTTTCGTGGCCCATTGTGTTATTTCTTTGGGCCTTGGTGTTTGTGATTTTTTTGGACCTCAACACTATGCATCTCATGAACTATATGATAATGTCCAAATATTCATGTTACCATTATTTTAGATAATAATAAAACAACTTTATTAATCACAACATTAAGTCATACATAATGTCATACATAGCATTATACAATAAGATTTAAAGAGCACATATCCTAACAACATTTTAGAGGAGTAGCAACTTATTTGATGGCCAATACAATATATATTGCTAGTACAACTGGTATCGATACGATATTGACTTATTTGGTATTAGGTTTGTTCTTTGCTTTCGTTAATTTGGGATTAGAATTAATATAAGGATTAGGTTTTGCTATAATTTTTGGTGCTGGGAACTAAATTTAAACTATGTGTTTCCTAATTTGCTTTTGATTGCTAAGAAGGAAGATGCTTTTGTGTTTTGTAATCTTGCCTTGATTCTAAAGAGTTGTTGGGCTTTTTTTTTTTTGGGAGCAAAAAAGAGTTGTTAGACTTAGACCACGCATTTGGAATCTCAAGTTTATTCGAACTAGAGGCAACTGGATATATTTGGGGGCCTAAGGCAAAAAATAAAATTGATGTCTTTTATATATTTAAATATGACTTGAAAAATTAAATATTATTTAAAATCTTTTATCTTGTTTTAAATGTAAAATTATTATTAATTAACATGAACTATGAAGAAATTTTTTTATATAGAAAGTCTATAACACAAAAAATTTGACAAAAATTTTCATACCTATTGATGTGATAGAATGATATTGGTAAGTAAAAGCGTGATGTTAGTGGTGGACCTAGGTGAGAATTAGTAAAAATTTGTCAACTTAACTATTATGAAAAATGTTGTGAATTTTTTTTTTGTGTATTGCTCTTTTTTTTTTTTTTTTTTTTTTTTTTTTTTTTTCCTTTTTTCCTTTTTGAGAAGTGCTACATTCACAATAGAACCCATTACTGAAATTATTTTTTTGCCATCAATAATGGCCTATAACAACTTGCTACTTAGGATTTGTTGTAAAATTGTTGTGAAAATTTTTGTGAAAGTTGCATTTTTATCTCTTTATTGGCTAATATTTAGGCTTAACTAAATTAAAATTTGGGGCTTTCTTTATACTTGGGGCCTTAGGCAATTGCATCAATTGCATTTAGTATTAAGCTGGCACTAATTCGAACCTTTTATGATTGGGAGTTCAAACTTGTTGATTTTCTTATAAACATATGTATTATTATACCCTGTTGCTAGTGAAATTGATTGTATGAGATGGTAGCTAAATAGTACTGGATAATTCAATGAAGAATTAACATGACGGTAGTATAATATATAAAAGGGAAATAGAACAAAAGTAAAATTGGTGTCTATGAAGTAGATGCATGAAGCTAGTGGTCCAAATATTCACCTTGATTTGAAAACAATATATAAAACTCATGGTACCTAAAATTGGAATTGGCTTGGTCCAATGACCGTCAAGATCATGACACGTGGTTAAAAGTAGACACGTGTCATAATTCTAATGGGTTCGTTGCACAAAGCATTGGATCCAATCTTTGTCCTCTAATATTAATTTACTATTGATGATATAGTTGGTAAATGTTAACTTTTATAGGTACATATCATTTTTCTCTATTATTATTATTTTTTTTAATAACTTTTTGTGTCAACACTTGAGAGATGTGTGACAAATTACTTATTAGTTCATCCGTCTTCAATTTAAGTTCAAATGAATCAAATCTCTCCCCCAACCAAAAGCATTGTAGTTCGGTGGTATTGAATGATTTCCTTTATGAGGAGAACCATAATTCAAATCCTCATTCCCTCACTTAGCTGTAAAAATTTATAATAAAAAAATCTCCTCTCCTCCACTTGGTAACAATTGAATTATTATAAAAATGATTCAAAAAAAAAATTGTCCATCTTTTCCTCCAAGCACAGTCTTCTATCCACCATTTTACTTTCCTTTTCCCTTCCTTCTTCTTCTTCTTCTTATTTTTTTTTAAAGCAAACAATAAATTGTTGTTAAAAATCAATAACAATGAACAAAGGAATTTCAATTTATTAAAAACCAAAAACAATGAACAAAGGAATTTCTTGGGTATTTTCATTATTCGGAAGTACTTATCTCTCAGTAAATGCCTATGCACCTAGGCTACTCACAGAAACCTGACTAAGTGAATAGGCTCCAAATGTTGTTTAAGATGACAACCTTATTCCAATCAGCTACTATATACAAATCCAATTGAGCCTACCTTCTTAACTTCTTAACGCTGTGGGGGCAATTATCACCTTACAGAAAGTGTTTCCAACGTGTAGAAGTCACATTATTGTTTATGATAATTGTTTTCTACTCAATTATCTCAACATAGAGATCACTTTCTAGTGATTACTACAGGAACATGCATTTATTCCCTTAAAACGAAGAAAATGTGCAAACAAAGAGTTCATTTATAATCGTTCCTTCCAATAAAATTAAAGCATATTTTTAACAGCTCACTATTAGTGACAATGCCTTTGTTGCCTCCTATTAATGCAAAACCTAAAGACAGTGCTCACATTAGTCCAAGGAATAAGAAACTCGAGACCAATATTGAGTTAACTAAGCAGCAGAGATTATGAGTGTCTAGTAGTTAGACTTGTAATTGAGAACAGAAGGGAGAACCGCTAAGAAAAGCAGCAGAACAATAAGAGGAGATGCTATTCTAGCACATGCTTGCCTTTCTCTTTAAGCATGGAGAGGTTTTGCTTATTTCTTTTTCTACTGTGAGCTGCCAAATGAAGGATGAGACTCCAATTGTCAGACAATGAGGCTAGGCCGTGCCTTGTAGTTTGCTTAAACTCTTCCTCATCATGCTGATGTACAAGACGGAATCCACACTTCACCATTGTCAAGTCTGGGCAATCGCTAACAATTGAAGCCTCAATGTGATTACATTGATTCAACCAATCTGGAAATGAGCTACGTAGTATATAGGATAGCCACATGAATCCACCTAGATGTAACGACATGACATCATCTTTAGTAAGGCAATAGGCATGAAGAGGTTCCAAAGAACCAACATTGCTTTCCAAATGACAATAAAGATGATGAGCATTTTCTGAATTAAGAATGTCTAGGATGGCAATAGGATCCTTGATGTTGACTGAGAAAGAAACACATAGAGCAAGTCCCCTCCAAGTACTATCATCAAGAATTTCACTTGGAGGAAAACAAGAATTATATACCAAACTTCAATCAAATTCCTGTAAAATAGGAACAAGATGATCAATGAGAGAGAATTTTTCAGACAATTCAAAATTTTTAAAAACAGTAAAAGTGGGGGTGATTCAACTATGGCTCTCCTTATAAGGGGGTTCAGACAATGCCACTGATGACTGAACTAGAAGGCAGCTTGATAGTAATTTGAAAGGAAATACACATTAATTTGTTACCTGTAAATCACTTTTGCTGAGTTGATTATCAGGGTGTTGATCTTCAAGATAGATGCTATCTCTACTGCTTTGCTCTGGGTAAATGGGTCTTCTCAGCCTTCCAAGGTTTGGATCCTCTTAAGAATAACCAGCTTCATTCTTTGGCTTATCATTTGGAGAATCACTAGCTACTGATTGATGGATGAGTTCCATACTGTAAAAAGGCACAGTAGAGCACTTAATGATCGTTTGCTCAAACTCTTCCACATCTTGATGGTATAAGAAATGTTCGTTGCCCACACTTCTTCACCATCAAATCTGGGAAGTTGCTTCCAATTGAAACCTCAATCTGACTGCTCTGATTAAAAAAATCTGACAATGACCCACGAGGTATGTAGTCTAGCCAAATGAATCCCTGTATATTTAACCACGTGAAGTTCTCTTCAGTGATTTGATAGAGAAGGGGAGATTCTAGGCTACCTTTCTCAGCAGCCAAATGACAAATAAGGTGGTGGGAAATGTCTGAATCCAGATTATCACTTGTGATAGTTGGATGCTCATGGACTGAAAATGAAGCACATAAAACTAGTCCTATCCAAGTACTAGCATTACTGAAATTTGAAGGTAGCTGGATAGACAGAGAAGGGCCTGTACTTTGATGCCTAAACCATTCCGGAATTTCACTTTGAGGAAAACATTTATTCATAGAGAATGTTTGATTTGAGGATGCTTTTGAGGATGATTTTAATGGTCGGTGTTCCACTAAATCTTCACGAATGATGTCCCAATTGTCATAAAGTGGAATAGAATTTGCCAAAACTCTTGTTCATCTTGTAGGTACACAAGACGAAGTCCACACTTCTGTACCTATATCCATATTATAGACTTATAGTAGTCAATATTTGATAAGCGTTTATCAATTGATGGGATAAATATAAGAGGTTTTATGAAGAATTTTTATAAAATTTAAACTCAATTAAAAAATACATATTCAAATAATGACGTGGAAAAATATGAACTTCCAAAACGCAAAACCTTTTGTAAAAAAATTTGGACTTTCAAAAATTTATGGGATTATATCAGAATTATAATAAAAAAGCTCTTCACAAGTGCAACATGTGTATTCAAAAGTTAGATGTTTGAAGTTCATTATTTTTTATTTGATCTTATTAGTTTAAGTTTTTTAAACTTATTATAATTAATGAATAAGAGTATTTTGGATCATTTAAAAAATAGACACCAAAAAAGTTGTGCTCTCTTTAACAATGGTATAGAAGGTTATAGATGGTGTAAAGTGTAAATGAAAGTCTTGTCAACTAGACATATAAAGGTCATGAGAGAAACAAAGAAGTACCTCAGAGTGTTCTCGACAATGACAATAATGGGTTGGCCTCTGGCATCAATGAATTATTGATAGCAAGTTACACAAACTTTTTCCTGATAATGTGGCACTCTCAATGTCCCATTAGATCCGCCAATTCCACTGGTTTCTCCCTCATCTTCATCATCATCATCATGGCTCTGCTGCTTTATTTTTTCCTGAAGCCCTCTCAATGTCCCACTAGACCCACCAGTTCCACTGGTTTCCCTCTTAACATTATCATCATCATGGCTCTGCTGCTTTGTTCTAGATTGATGAGCAGTAAATTGATGGATGAGATCGGAATTATCAGAAAACATGGTTGAGCATTGGACTAATGTTTGCACCAACTCTCCCACATTTTGCTGGTACACAAGAATGTAACCACAGTTCTGCACCATCAAGTCTTGGCTATCACTACCAAATAAAGCAGTTAAGAGATTGCTACAATTCAACTTATCTGAAAATCGAGCATGAGGTACATGCATGATCTTACATTGCTTTAACCAAATAAATTTGTTGTGTTCAGACTCAGTGATGCAATGTTTATTTGACACCGTCCAGTTGCCCATGTCACTTCTCAAAGAACAAGAAAAGCCATGAGAAATTTCTGTAGCTGAATTGTCAAGAATGAGAGTTCGATGCTTGTGCACTGTGAATGTAGCAAATAGAGCAATTCCTATCCAGTCAGAATTAGTATAAAGATTTGGAATTAGCTGGATTCTCAATAAAGAACCACTTTGATGGCAAAACCACTCCGGAATTTCACATTTAGGAAAACAATCATTATAAATATAGCATTGACTAGAGTAGCCCTGTAAAAAAGAAAATATGGAGCTTCATGAGAGAGTGAGAGAGAGACCTGAAAGTTGCTTTGAAACCAATGCTCAAGGCCTCTATTGATACAATTACTGAGTTCATTCTCATCCAATACGCTTAACTGGATAGAACTGAAGTTTGAATCTCTTGTAGCACCCCCGAAACCTGAGTGAGTCTATTCCAAGTAAAGCACAAACCCTCCTTGTTCTCATCAAATATGCTGTTTATGCAGAAAGTTGAATTGAGGCAAGTTCTTAAATGGACAAATGTCTATGGATATCATTTACCTGAGGACAAGCATGCCAAAAGGCAATTCTTTGAGTACTTGAAAGGTTTATCATTTCCTCCAACTTGAAGGAAACAATGTGTCTCATCTTGTATTTGTAATGCAGGGTTAAGCAAGCTTGGGTCTAAGTGACTTCATCACTGTGCAGAGAAGGAGCTTCAAGTTTACCTCAGTGTAGAGGGCTCATCAAAGGATTTTTTTTATAGGTTCCACACAAAATTTGCTTGACTGCCCTTGTCTTCAGTTCACAGTATGCCATGAAGTTTGAGATGCTTACAGCTCATAACCTTCTGCAAAATTTGCATCTCTCTTATTAATAGAGAGAGAACAAAAAATATTAAAGACCTTCAACCAGCTCTTCTTCAACCAGTCAAATACAAGCTATATTCTTCCAGAGATCCAACCAAAGACATTAAAATGCACAGCCATTTAAATTTTTGGTTAGCATGTCTTAAATGACCAGCTAACCTAGTAAATTATTATAGACCATTTAGGTGTGATGCAAATCATTTACGATTTATCTCAAACAATCCTGTACACAGACAACAAATTTGATGTAGCTTCTAAAATTCAGAATGATACACATTTTCTACAAAAGTCAGGATTCTAAGCGACTGGTGTACATAATTTTTTAAATCAAGAAACCAATTAAGTCCAAACGAATGAATAAAACTAGGAAACAGTTGCAAGATCTTTCCTCACCATGGTAAGCTAAGCAGAAATTATGCATCTCAATTTGAAAAATCAGATCACAAAGACACAAAATCATACCAGACAGAGCTCGCATCCAAGGCAAAAGGAAATCTGGGGCCTGCCAGTGACTTCAACCGCAACCATCCTAGTCAACTGCATTAACAAAAAAATAAGACCACTTAACCAAATTACAATTTCTAAGTTCAGAAACTTTTTCAGTACCCCCTTTTTTTTATAGAAACACAATAAATACTTATAAGTTGATATGATATCCATTGCCATTGTGTAACAGATGCAAATGAAACAGTGCTACCAAAAATGGAAACATACCTTGGCATCAAATGCAAAAAGAAACCGGTCAGAAACGACCGAGGAGAAACAGTTTCAATGTGATTTTTTGATTGAGGCATATTTCCTCAGAGTTCATCAACGTGTCCTCTGTTTCTTCGACCCCCAACCTTTTATAGAATACCCATAATCAACAGCATCATCTTCTTGAGGAGGACAGGTGCATTCTACGTGGACCCCCCACTTGTTGATAGCATCATCTTCTGGAGGAGGATAGGTGTAATATGACTTATATCTAATTGAAACCTTAACACGATTCTGGTCAGTTGGATTTGATTCATTCAAATGTCTCTGTAGCAGAGACCATTGAGTTAGAGAAAATAAATATTGTGAACATGAATATCGTCGCGGTAGATTAATAGACTCATATTCACGATTTTCATAACCATTGATGGAAATTTCAACAAAGCCATCAAAGCCCTCTGGTCCAGGAACAATACAGACAACCAATTTTGGAAAATTGCGACCAACAAAGAAAAATATGGAGTTATCAACACTTCGATGATTAAACCATTTCAGCATCTCAGTTCCCGAAAAACTAATATCAGAACCAAAGCGATGAAAGCCAGCAAAGCTCTCTCTCCAAAATTCAACCTTTTCAGTAGCCCTAGTTTCAGATGGTAAATTATTGGAGAACTGCAGATCCATTAATTTGTTGCTTCTTGCGCTACCACATACTCTATTTGGTAAAATCCCAATAATTCCTATTACCTGCATGCAATTAGAAAATTCAATATTTTTCATTTAGCAAATCTCGTAAAGTATTTAGATAAAGTAACAAAAATTGTTTCTTTATATATATATATCTTAAAGAAAGAGAGAGACCTGATTAAATAGCCCGCTTGGTGAGGTATTCAACAACATGGAACCATCCACATCAACGCTCCTTATTGATTGTGGAAGTCCTTGAATTTCACGAAGAAGCTTGCATTTTTTAGCATAAAGTTCTATTAATCTGGGAAATCTGCTAATGCTTTCAGGGATGGTAACAATATTGGTTTCAGATAGATCTAGTTCTATCAATTCGGGGAAGTAATCAGGCTTCATCAAAAGATCTAATTCAATTATGCCTTCATATCCCAGGAGATACAAATGTGTCATGTTCACAAACCCATATCCGGAAGAGCCATCAAAAGAATCGCACGTCGGTCTCAATTTGGCAGTAGGAGTATGAAAGTACTGAAGCTGTTGCAATTTATAAATGCTATCTGGAAGATCCCCAAGGTTTTTGCACTCAGCAAGGGATAATGTTTCAAGCTTAGTGAGATGCTCGATTGATGAAGGCACCTCTCTAATACCACTCCCTTCTAATTCTAAAGTGTTTAAACATTCCATTTCTGGATGAAAATTAGGGAGCTTCTCAAGGCTTGAGCAGTTAGAAAGATCAAACCAATGAAGAGATTTCAACCTGAGCTGGCTTGGAAGAATTTGAAGTTTACTACAACCATCGAGAACCCATTCTGTAAGCTTTTCAAGAGATCCAAAGCATTCATCAATCTCAACTAAATTTTCACAACCTGAGAGGTCCAAATACTCTAAATTTGGGGCCCCTAATTCAGTTAATTTAACTAAATTTACACAACCAGCGAGCTCCAAACTCTCTAAATTTGGGGCCCATAATTTAGGTGATTCCGTAATAAATTCACAACCACTGAGATTGGCATTTATCAAATTTTCTAAGGGACGCTCCTGTAGGGGAAAAAAAATAAAATCAAAAGTTAACTACAACAAAATTTGAAATAAAAAAATTTAACAAAAATCCCAGTTTAAAAATATACATAATCATACCTGTGTGATTAGCTTTGGCAATCTAATGCGACTATGTGGCATCTCAATAGCAACAAGTTGTTCAGGAAAATACTCAGATGGCCAGTGAAAAGGATAATTGGGCCACATAAGAAATATTAGACTATTGGGAAGAAATTCAAGTGGTTCACAAATATGAACATTTTCAACTATTAGAAATTTGAGATTTTCCATCTTTCTAAAAGCTTCCATGTGTAGTTGCACTTTTACTGGTTGGGGCGAATGCAACATTATGCCTCGAATTTTTTTTGATCCCTAATTGGAGAAGCATCAAGTCAATTATAGAAAGTAATATAATTTTCCAAATGTATAATAATTTTGAAATTTTAAGCCAAAATAAAAAATACAGATGAACTAATATTTTATAAAATGTTAGAAAAAAAAATTAAAGAAAAAATACAATACCTTCACCTAGTGAAAAAGAAAAAGAAAAAAAAAAGAGCAAAATAATTGAAGAAAAAGAACTTGTACCTTATTTCTAGTTACTACTTCAAGCGAATCCTTATAACAAAATAACCTACTACGTTTTCCGAGGATGTTTGGTGCTTGTTGTCGAACAACTTCCCTACCCATTTGTTGTATCAAGTCATGCATTGACAATCTACCATATCGATCAATGATTATGAGACATTTATCAACAAGTCTCGGAATACCAAAACCTGGATATAATTCACATGCATCTAATATCTTTACAACATAACCTTTGTCCCATCCTTTGAAGAAACATGCAATATCGAGAAAAATATCTTTCTCAGTGTCTTGCAATCCATCATAACTCACTTGAAGTTTCTTTTGAATGTCCTCCTTGGGAATTTTCTTATACATATCTAATGCACTTTCCCATTCAGTTTTAGGTCTTCCACACAAATCACGAGCTATTATTTCTAGAGCAAGTGGAAGGCCATTGGCAAAATCTATGAATTTAGTTGCAAGTTTAGAATAATCTTCATCATGAGGTTTGTTTCTAGGAAAGGCATGCTCTTTAAAGAGTTGAAGAGCTTCGTGTTTGTTTAATTGCTCGACCTCAAATTCCTTGACCTTGTAAGTTGTACAAACATTTTCTTTAAGGGCAGTTAACAAGTGTCTATCTCGTAATGTTATAATGGCTCTACTTCCAGGAGCAAACCAATTACATTTTCCAAGAAAATTTTTTATTGGTGTCGAATCATCAACATCATCAAGAATTAAAAGAACCTTTTTGCAGCGAAGTGTCTCCTCTATCAAAGTGATTCCTTTAGAACTGTTGCCCACTTTCCATTTTCCATCCCTTGAGATGTCATTAAGAAGTTGCTTTTGTAGTTTGATTATGCTAGCATTTGTCCTTAATTTTTCTCTAACATTCTCTAAAAAGCTACTTCCATCAAAATGTTTAGCAATTTTATTATAAACAGCTTTTGCGATTGTAGTCTTTCCTACTCCGGGAAGGCCATACATCCCTACCATGCAAACTTCATCTAATCCAATATCTAAAAGTGACTCTATGGCCTCTGCACGAGAATTTATTCCAACTGGGTATTTAGCAACATATAACGGCATCCAATTTAATTTAGCATTTGATATCTCTTCAACAATGTTTTGGATGAAGTCAGATTCAGATTTATATGGAGCGCAGCTGACAATCACATATCATAAGAAAACATATAATTAGATAGATTAGCAGATGAACTACGATTTCAAGATATCTAGTAGTGAGTTATAGCACACAACTGTCTTTGATATTAACATCATATTAGAAATATAAAAATACATGGGAGAAACTCGTAATTGGACCTTGTTAGACTAATTAACTTCATACTAGATCAATGGTGGCTTTAAGAATTTTTTTTAGAGTGGTCATTAAAAATTTAAATTAAAAAAAAGTTAATAAAATAAAACTTGAATATACGTATTGACATCACCAAAAAAAAAAAAAAAAAGGCTCAATTACAGGAAGTTTTTTATTTTCCTTTCGCAAGTTTTTATATTTTGAAATCGTTGTATGATAGCTTTACTATCAATGCTAGCAGCTACATCTTTTTCAATGTATACAGCTAAGCAATCATTAAACTATTGATCTCCTATTCAATTACCCATATATTGCACATTGACATCACAACCACAGGAAAAAAAAAAAAAAAACGCTCAAATACTTGAAGTTTTTAAATTTCCTTTCACAAGTTTTTATATTTTGAAATTGTTGTATTATAACTTTATTATCAATGCTAGCAGCTACATCTTTTTCAATGTACACTCCAAACAATCATTAAACTATTGATCTCCTATTCAATTACCCATATATTGCCTAAATAAGTAACAATATAAATAAAATGCGTTATCTTTTTGGAAAAGTGTATCACGTAAATCCAACAAATTCAGCTAAAGACTAAAGCAAGCACTAACAGACTAGCTAATGAAAAATGTGCATTAAAAAAAAAAAATTAAAATTTGCCCTTTGTCAACACAATTTAAAAAATTACAATTAAATTGATTTGGGCTTTAGGCTAATTTTTTTGTTTGGGCAATTTTTGAGAAGTGCTACGTCCACAACATTTTCGCGACACTCTCACAACAAAGCCTATAAGTGGTAAATTTATACTGGTTCTAATTTGAACCTACTATTGCAATTATTTTTTTGTCCACCAATAATAACCCAAAACTTAGAATTTTTTATGAAAGTGTTGCAAAAATGTTATAAACATAGCATTTCGCGCAGTTTTTTGGTTCTATATTCAAAGAACTAAAATTTTGGAAAGATTGAATTCTATTTTTAATGGGCTCAAATTTTTATTTAGAGTGTTCAATTTTTTTTTTTTTTAAGAGTGGGCAAGATTTTTTTCTAGGTGGTCAATGACCCATAGTAATTTAAAATTCAATTTTTTTTAAGGTATATAAAATAATTTTTCAAGGTCAAGGTGGTCATGTGACCACCCTAATTAACACTTGACACCACCCCTGTACTAGATGATATGATCAAAATATAATACTTTTGCAGGCAGTGGTTATGACAAACCAGATTAGCAGTATATAAAATTAGTAAACTCATGAATCATAATGTCAACAATTAGATACATACCCTTTCTTATAATGCCATCCAGATGCATTAGCTGCTTTTTTTAGAGCATCCCTCCACCTCTGCACCTTGTCCTTGTCCTTGTTATTCTTGAACTTCTTTTCATGATTAGCCAGTGCAATTCCAAAGTTTCCATCTTGATTTCGTATTTTTGATGGATCAACATTGAAAAAAATTGGACGAATTTGAACCTCCTGGTCCTTTTCTCTACACTCAACAATCTCAGCAAGTTCATCCAAGCACCATTTGGACTCTGCGTAGTTTTCAGAGAAGACAATAACCAAAATCGATGAATTTTTGATGGCTTGGATAAGTTTTTCCGAAATTTCTTCTCCCCTCGGAAGATCAATATCGTCGATGAAGGTGTTAATGCCTTTGTTGCACAAAGCCTTATATAAGTGGCTGGTAAAACCTTCGCGGGTATCTTCACCTCTAAAGCTCAAGAAGACAGCATACTCCCATTGGCGAGTGGAAGAAGAAAAGCTGGCTCCTTCATTGTTCAAGGAAGCCATTGATGGGATCTATAAACGAAAGATTAGGAAAAGAGTGAATTGAATCAGAGAAAGAAATAGGAATCAGATTAGTGCAACAGGAAATGTGTTTGGAATGCAATTAAAGAGAAGAAAGTATTAGAGTGGGGTGTAGGTATAGGAAAACGAAAAATGCATATCTTTTTAAATAAAAAACAGCTGTAAAGTAAAAACACTAGTGTAAACACACCTGTACAATTGTTCTTTGTTCCATATTTGTCCTAGTGTTTGCAGAGAATGACAAGGCAGGAAATGTGTAGGCAGGGATTGTGATCATAATGTTCTGGACACTAATAGCATTGTTTGCATTAGTTTCACCACAGTCATATTGAGCATCTGGAACTGTGACTTGTAAACTTGTGGTTGTTTGTTGGATTTCCTCGGCGCCAACTTTTGCACGTAGCTCCAACATTATGTACAACTCAATAGCACTTACTTGGGCTATCCTCTCCATCTTGTCAAACATGATCTTCACATGTTTGTCTGCTTCTATCGCCATATACTTGTAATTAATCCGATCCTTGAGGACTTCATGTGGAGAACGAAAAATAATTTGTATGTCGTGCAAAGTAGGGTTCACACACAATTCTTCCATAGCTATCATCTTTAAATCATTAAGGGTCTTCAACCTATGATCAATTTGAGTATAATAGCACTTTATACCCAGTCCTTCAAATGGCAATCCCTCACTCGCATTGGCATTGCTAAGCGGACCACCGTAGTATAAGATTATATCAATTACAGTCATTGTGAACCTATTAGAGTCAATTGTAATATGTTCGTTACAAAACATTTTATCTAATCAAAGTAGAAAACATTTTATCTAGTCAAAGTACAAATTCCAATTTATTCAAAGGGATGACTTTCATTACACATTCTTACGTTAGACAAAATATGTCTTCAAATTAGTTCTGATAAAAAAACCTATCTATATAGCCGTTTCATACCCAATACAAAAAAGACCAAATCCTTCTTGGGTCATGCTAAGACTACCTATTTCATACCCAATACCCAAAAAAAAGAAAAAAAAAAAAAGAAAAGCCAAAATCCTTCTAAGGTCATGATAAATACACACTTTTGATAAGAGCCTAACATTACTAAAGATGCTGAATAAATTTTGCTAACAAAAACCATGCAAATAAATCCTCAAAATTTACACTAACAAAACAAAGTTGTATATATTCGCAATATCATAGTATCTTAACTAAGGTTTTTTTTCACAATATCATAGTATGTTAACTAAGTTTTTTTTTTTTTTTTTTTTGAGAAAAAGTATCGTAACTAAGTTATGTTAAGTATCTACCAAATAAATAAGCAAAGTAAAACGCACACCCCAACAATAAATAATACCTTACTACAATGGCAATAAAACCCTTATCTGAAATGTAAATTTGTTGAGAGGGAGGAGCAGTGATAGAGAGAGGCCATGTGGTGTGAGATAGAGACAATGTGGTGTGAGACGTGTAGGTGTTATGGGTGAGTGAGCAGTGAGACAGTGGGTTTGTTCTGGATTTGAGTGTTTCAGTTTTCTACTAAATGTGCTACATGTTTCAGTTTTATGCTGACATAAATCGAGTCTTATAGACTCGGGGTTTACTTTTTAAAAACTCAAGTCTGTAAGACTCGAGATCCATGAGACAAAAAAACCTCCATATCAGCAAGTGGAACTTGACTCTTTGAGACTCAAGTTTTATATGGAACTCGAGCTATAAAAACTCGAGACGTTACTTTACTGAATCGTTTTTTAACACATGCTAACTAACGACATACAATCCCAAAATTTACCCATGTGTGTACATAAGTGAGTGCATAATAGAAAAAGTGGTGAAATTTACCCAATATTGCTCAAAACTCACTCGCATCAGACTATGTATTTCTGTGTAAATATACACAATTATTGGAGCTTTTTGTAGCTTTGTATTTTAATTTTTTATTATATTTTCTCTTCCCTCTCTCGTCATATTATCTCTCTTCCTCTAACTCTATTCTTTGACTATCTCCTCTTGAATTCCAGCATCTCCACAAATTCATCAAAATCATCCTAAATTTAGATCTAAACTCATTAAACCCATATACAAAAATTTAGATCCCAAACTCATCAAACATATATGAATCATTATACCCATTATACAAAAAAAATAATAATAATAAATAAATAAATAAATCATCAAACCCATATACAAAAAAAAATATATATATATATATATATATATGAATCATCAAACCCATATTGCACAAAAGAAGAAGAAGAAGAAGAAGAAGTAGAAAAGAAGAAGAAGCACCAGCACCAGCAGCGGCGAAGAAGAAGAAGAAGGCGTAGCGGTGAAGAAGAAGAACCAGTAACGACAGCTGGGCGGCGAAGAAAAAGCAGAACAGCGGCAGCGGTGGCTGTGAAGAAGAAGCAGAGCAGCAGCAGCGGTGGCAATATGGCTGAGAGGCGACAGATTTGATCTGTGGCCCACCTCAAAAAAAAAGTTTGTCTGTGTGAGTACTACCATGATACCATCCTATATATGTAAGTGGAAGTGGAAGTGGAACACGCGTTTTCCACAAAGGTACTTTACAGTTGTCTCCTCCTGACTGTCCTCTAATTTTTTGACATGAATTTTCCACAATACATGCCAGAAACTTTACCAGTTACCACTTTTTCCACAATACATGCCTTTCTCTTTTTGACTGAAAATTATGAACACAGAGTGAACGCATTCAAACGTACGTCAGAAACTTTACCGTTCTTTCCACAATACATGCCTTCTCTTGTTGACTCTTTGAAAAAGTGAGAGTGAACGCATTGAAAAAGAAGAATAGTGGGTTGTCTGTGTGAGTACGACCATCTACCATCCCATATGTGTAAGTGCAACTCGCGTTTTCCAGGAAGCTACGTCTCCTCCTGACTTTCCTCTAATTTTCTGACAACGCGCAATGCATTTTCCACAATACATGCCACAAACTTTACCACTCTTTCCACAATACATGGGATTTTTTTTTTTTTTTCCTAATGTTCGAAATAAAAAGTGCATTTTAATAAATTATTGGCTTAATTAAAAAAAAAATAGTTTATTTTTTTATTTTTTAATTATTAAAAGGTGAGATAAATTTAGGGTCCGTTTGGTTGGGCAAATAGAAAGTGAGAGGATAAAAAATAGAGAGGGAATGAAAAAGTGGGAGAACAGAAAAAAAAATTTATTTTCCCTTATTTGTGTTTGGTTGGAAGTATGAATTTTTTTTTTTGTTTGGTTAAGAACAAAAATAAAATGATATAAAATGTAGTTTGTATAAATTTACAATCATGTCTCTATTAGATAAAACACAAAAAATACTATTTTATATTTTTATTAAAAAAAAATATGAATGACCACTTCATTTAAAAAAAACACAAGAAATTCAAGAATCCAAAATTGTTTAAAAAAAATAAACTAATGAAAAAAAAAATCCAAAACAAATAACGCCTAAAAGACCCCCCCCCCCCCAAAAAAAAAAAAAAAAAGAGAGAGAGAAAAAGAAAAGAAACGAATTGCACTTGCACCTAACAAAACAAACCTGTCACTAAGAAGTAAGAATTAATGGAAGCAAAAAAAAAAAAAAAAAAAAAAGGCAAAACCTGAACAACAGAAACATTGGTGAGGGGGCATTTTAGTCCAAAGTTTTGGACCACATTTTCACTCCTATTTTCTCCCCATTTGGGGGAGATTGAGTTTTGGTGGGCCCGAAGAGAAAACAGCCAAGCCTTACTATTTTTCTCTCCCCCTCTCCCTCCCAACCAAACAACCCTCTCACTCATTTTCTTTCCTATTTTCCACTCATTTTTTTTTTCCATCTTCCCTCATATCCACCCAACCAAACATAAGTACATAAACAAGGGAATTAAGAAAAAAATGTCCAAAGTTCTTATGAACCCAATTGATTTGTTGGTGTTTCAAGGGAATTAAGACCTCCTAATCGATAAATAGACTATTTCAAGGGAGTCTAAACCTTCAAAGTAAATACTCACTCAATAATAAATAATTTTTTAGCTTTCTTTATTTAGTTATTAATCAACATTAAGTTATATAAATAGATAGTTTTACAAGATAAAACTAACTTTTAAATTTAGAAGAAACCTAATCTTTATCTACTACAAGTAGATAAGAGTTATTCAAATACTAAACTAACAATTTATCCTATCATTATCTAATTATTAAACTCCTAAAAAGATGTTAAGAACAGTGTTAAAGTTTCGCTTTTCAAGCCTCATGGCTGCTTAGGTGGCTGTTTTTGGATTGTGATGTGGGCCAATTGGTTGGACTTGAGGATTTCATGGTGGTGACTCAAACACACGAGAAATTATTTGGTCCACTGGGAGGATTGTTGAAATGGTCCCCCCAACCAATTAAATAATGTCATTTATGTAAATGTGTGAGTCAAATTTTTAATTAGCACAAGAATTAAAAATAAAAAAACCACCAGGTGATGTCACATTTGTAAAAATTGCAACTTTTTATTGGTTAAAATGACCTGGAGGACCACGTTAGCAATCCTCTCGGTAAATCTAATAATTTCTCCAAAGACACCATGGATATTAAGGATGTGGGTTTGACGTGGTGTTGCCCCATAGATATGGCTAAAAGCAAGAAAATACATTTTTGTGTTTTTCAAAATTAAGCAAAAGCACAACATGAAAGAATATATTGCAATCAATTGCATGCCATTTTTTTTTTAAAGTAAGTCAAGTCAAGTAAATATTTTAATATTACATTTCTATTTGTTGAGCAATCTAACTATAAACAAATAAAACTAAACAAAACAAAAAAAAAAAAAAAAAAAAATTGATGAAGAAGTTTGTCCACAAATTGAAAAGAAAGTCCAAGAACCTTCAAGTCAATTGTCATGAAATTTCCCAAGAGTCCAATACGATGCTTATAAGTCATCATATGTTAAGAACACTTCTACATCCACAAAATACCAAATTGAAAAGAAAGTACCTTGCTTTTAAGAGTTGAAAATAAAGGTTTTGATAGGTATTACATAAGAGCATTAACATCCGAGATGGCAAAAAAGTTCTATTTTACACGCTTAATCTATTTTGCCATCTTATTTTACAACCCTCCCAAAATCTCAGTTTCTATTTTTACATAAATCATAATAAAATAATATAAACTTCCTATTAAAATAAAAGCATGAATTATTAAGGACATTATAGGCAATCAAAACCTAAAATCTACTAAACTAAGTGTTACTTAAAAAAACAAAGCACTAAAGTATTGAAAATTGAATTTACCTGAACTTTTAATTAAGAGCTTTGAGGAGGTTTGTCTTCCCTTTCAAACCGAGAGCTATATCGAAGTATCCATGTTGGTTAAGTACAGACTCTGAGCATGTCCCATGTTTCTCCCACTCGTATGTCCAAAATTGTATTCTGTTGCTACTAGGGCAAGCTAGTGATGGCCAATTTTTTTGCATATTGCTTATAAGGTTTGATGTCTATAGCCATGAAATAGGAAGATTGAGAATCATAGTTCAATCTAGAAAAAATTATAACAATATTGAACTAATTTAATTGAAGCCTTCCCAAAACAAAAATAATAATAATAATAATAATAGTGATTGAAGCCTAAACTCCAAATGTTTTTAAGATGAGCAAGGTTTGGGTTCAGTTCAGTGCATCCTTTGCATAGGACCCAATATGATATAGATAAGTAAATCGTGACATATAGAGACTTGTGGTTGTGGTAGGAACATATCAGCTCTAGTGCACAAAATTGAAAATACTCGACCCAAGAATTGTCCTTGCAAGATACCACTAATTGTCTTGATTAAAAAACTATGCAGTTTCTGCCCTTTTGCTTTTTAGCCCAATGCAGTTTCTACCCTTTTATTTTGCGTTTTCAAACGGAAACACATGTTATGGTAACTCATTTAAGCCGTTACAATAAGCATGCCCATGATTTAAGGAAATTATTTATATGGGCTTTGGCTCAAGTAGCTCGGTAATAAATAATTAAATATAGAATTTGAATAGTTTTTTTTTTTTTCCTTCTTCCCAAATAATAATACTCTATAATGATAATAGTGAAAACTCACAAATTCCTGCATTAGTTTAGAAAATATGTTTAGAAACTTTTAATAGAAAAAGAAAAAAATAATCAACTTTTTGACGACTTTTTATAGTTTTCATGAAAATTGTATCAAAACTTCCATAAAATAAGTGTATTTTTTGTTAACTAAACCTATAATAATAAGTAAAGGATGCCATTTCTCTTGCCATGAATTAAGGAAGGAGAGAAACCTGTAATAATAACTAAACCTGTGATTTGTTGTGAAAATGTTGTAGACGTAACATCTCTCAAACAAAAATGTTTTAGATATGCATTCACCTAAAAAAGAGGGGGAAAAAAATCTAAAATGGGAAATTTTATAAAAGTAAAAGGACAGTTTTCTCCTTGAGAGTTGGCATTATTAGTTGGTTTATACATAGTAATAGTATACAGCTAATAGTCTATTCATTTCTAAAAAAAAAAAAAAAAAAAAAAAAAAAAAAAAAAAAAAAAAAAAACTGTCCAATTAATATAGCTTCCGTTCTTCTCAAAACATAGCCAGACTGATAATTGATAAGTCCTATGTACACACCATGGACAACTCAATGCAATGAAATATTCTTCTATTCAAAGATTATTCTTTTGAAAAATGCCCTTGAAATCTGATAGCCCATAACCTAACATTGAGTTCATGTTCAGTCTAGTGTGAATGCCACAATGAGAGTCCAATTTATGGTACATCTCTGTGGATGGAGAGAAGAGAACTGAGTTAGGGAGAATGGGTTTTCAATGACTCTAATTATTAGGGTTTATTATATTTGAAAGCTTTGGTAAATGAAAAGTAAAAACGCCAATTGTCTAACTCAATAACATTATTTGATTTTTTTTTTTTCAATGGGGAGAACTTAGATTTGATTCCCCAACCATACTCAGCAAAAAAATAAAATAATACTGTAATACACTAAGTTCATATGTCAGTATTTGTTAAAGGAATTTTATTTGGAGAGATTTTGTTGGATTAAATAAAGTGAATCAAACACTAGGACTAGAAGGCTCATGTTTCTTCTGAGTCCTTCATTTGAATGAAGAATTAAAATTTCACTTGTTTGAATGAAATTGGTGTACCTTGTAAAGTATGGTGGGTTGTTTGGGGTAAGCAAATTGAGTGTCTTTTTGTTAGAAGACCTCCCCTCAAAAGGAGAAAAAAAAAAAAGGTCATTGAAGACCAAATCAATACATTGATTTCAAGATAAAATTTATGGGATAAATTATTAAAGAAATTTGTTGGGTTGAGAAAAAAAAAATGCAATTAAAATTCTAATTTTTTTTAGAAAACTTTTGTATGTAATATTATAATCCTATTGTAAATATGGATTCTATTGTAATGTATTATCAAGAAAAATGTATGAGAAAATATAGCTCTTTAGACTTTTGTCTCGTAAATATAGGCTACAAGGCCAAACCACGTAAACATGTTTTCTTTCTTCTTCCTTTTTTTTTCTTTTCCATCACTAATTTTTGTACTTTTAGTTTTAACTACTCTTTGTTGAATAAATGGTCTTACAGTTTTGTTCGAAGGGTCAGAAGAGAAATTAGAGACTGCAAATTGTAATTGGTCTTAAACTATCCAAAAAAAATATGTTGGATATTGACTCTCTGTTTCTTTCTTTCTCTTTTTTTTTTTTTTTTTTTTTTTGAGAAATATTTTTTTATTAAGCTTTATTTAGCTGTTTCGTTTCAGCCCCATCACCAGTCCATCGCAATAATATTAATGCATTTATTCTCTTTGTCAAGAACTAGATTTTAGACTCCTGTGAAACTCATATACTAGGGGTGTAAATTGATTCTTTAACAAGCCCATGCCTAGTTATTACAAAGCCCAAAAGTACATGAATCCACACGAACCTTTGGAACTCTATGTACTATGCAAATAAACACAATGGATTCTTTAACAAGCCCATGTCTAGCTATTACAAAGCCCAAAAGGATCCCAATTAAGATTATTTGACCCATCTCTTCTAGATCGGAAGACTCTCACACAAATTTAACCCTCCATAATTCTGTCCAACTAGAGAAAAACTATTCAAACAAAGAGAAGCAAATACTGTAGATAGCTTCAACTGGTGGTCTCAAAGTAGCGTCTTTTGATATAGAGATCAGTCCTAAATTAAATTGATTGGAATAATCTACGAGTTCCAAAACAATGACTTTTAACTGATTTTTTTTTAATTTTTCATTTTTTATAAACATCTTTTAACTTATTTAACTGAAGATTAAAGTAAAGATATAGACCATATGTATCTTCAAAGAATTAAACTTCAGGAAAAAATTAAATCCTTATTTCCTAGATAATAGAGTTCATAAATTGATGAAAGATTTTCCTTGTTAAGAAGATGAATGACAATTTTTATTTTTTGTTTTTTATTGAAGACTTGAGAAGCTATATTAAGTCCAAAGGGGATTTCATTCAATTGATAATGTCTTCTAGTTCTAGGAGTGGCACATACAGATTCCTAGTTGGAATCCTTTGAATATGACATACACCTTGTTCAGGTGTTTGTTTGAAACTATTGGAGCCTTTTTTGGGTTACCGAAACCCAATCTCCTTATTTAGGATTTATTTAGGATTAATACGCACAAATCCATATCCATTAGCAAGCCAAAGGTGATAAATTCTTCTTTTTTATTCTAAATTAATCAATAAACTATATTACTACTAATTAGAAAATAAAATACCATGCCTATTTATTCTAATTAGTAGTAATATAGTTTAAGGATTAATTTAGAATAAAAAGAAGAATTTTATCATATCTTTAAAAAAATAATTAAAATTTTATAGACCAATACAGAGAAGACATGACTTATTGCTCAAATTAGAATTATGCATAAGCTTGCCATCACTTTATTATAAAGAAGGTGACAAATTATAGTAATTTGTTCCAAGACTAAACATAAACAAATTATAACTAGCAAATAATGACAAGAGATATATTCCTCTAGCTAGTACTCAGCCACAATCTTTAGAACTTAGGAAACTGGACTTTTGAAGCACATATTCCTTTTGGAGGCACTGGATACTCAATGATTTCTGATCCAGAACTGTCCACCCAGAAGTAGATTTGGTAAAGTTGGCTGTTACCATGTGAACCTTTATTGCACTCTATCCTAGGAGTGTGCCCAATGCCATTTTTTATTGCTCTTACAATGTTGTCTAAGCTATAAAATCCATCATCCAGTTCAATTCTTGCAATCCTGAGTATTTGTAGCAGGTTTACTTTTTTCTTTAGATTGAGAGCTGCTTCAAAGTAGTCATGTTGGTCAATTTGAGATTTTGAGCATGTCCCATGTTTTTCCCATTCATGTGACCAGAACCTAAAGCCATTGCTACTTGGGCAGCTAAGTGATGGCCAATCCTTCCACAGATTGGTCATGAGGTCTGAGAGCTACAGAAACCATCATATACATGAATCACATAAGAAAATTTAAGGCAAAATATGTATTATATAAACTGATCAGACAGACTTAAAATTAACTTGGGCAAAATGTCCTAGCTTGTGAAGTACCAAACTCAAAAGAGACTGAAGTGCATGACAATTAGAGTTCTTCTTTTTCTTATAATTTGATAATTACAAAAATGAGGGAGAGAAGACTTGAAAATGGTTTTAACTGTCGATGTGGGATTCAAACCTAGGTTCTCCTTATAAAGAGAATCAAACAATATCACTAAATTACAAAGCTCTTGATAATAGTGTGCTTTACATTTGGTCTTTGAAGTGGATAAGAAAATTAAAGTGCACGAACATATCCTTGCTCATATATATCCCTAGGGCAGGGGTTTCACATTTTACTCACTGCATCTTTACAATGATTTAATTTAGAGTGGCCATATAAAATGTGTCATTAATTTCCATATGGGAGCTCTAATCTTGTATTCAATTTGCAAAAAAGAGAAGACAAACTTTTTGTTTTATGAGTGGCCATGATATAGAAAATAATTTGAGATGTTTAAAAGCATTTACTTTCTCTTTTTCCAATGAATGGAAAATATTATTAGCAAGTTCTTGGGCAATTGATCGAGGCATAGACCTGTATTTTTTTCACTTATAGATGCATGCACGGCATTTGTAAAAACAGATATGAGATAACCCTAGAAACTATGTGCCGAATCAAAAATTCATGTTATTATATATGATAAGCTCAATTCATCTTCCACTAATCATTTATAAGATCATAGTACTAAAAATTATAAGTACCTGAGATTTCTCAAAGACACTGTTAGGATCACAGTTTGAAGGATATGAGCCATCCTTGTATTCAGGCCAAAGTCCACGAATGGTGAAATCAGTCACAGGCTTTCCTGTCTCAGGATAGCAACAACTATGCTTTGAGTCACAGTATGCTCCTGGCCACTGCATGCATTCACATATGATGTTTGAAAACAATAAAACAAAGTTTGAAGTTTTGTAAATCCCCATATTAATTTGTAAGGTAGGTTAAACCGAGTCGGGTCTAGGTGACTTCATCAATGTTCAGAGAAGGACCTTCAAGTTTACCTCAGTGGGGTCTAGGATTTTTTTTAAAGGTTCCACAAAAAATTTGCTAGACTGCCCTTGTCTTCAGTTCACAGTATGCCATGAAGATTGAGATGCTTATAGCTCATAACCTTCTGCAGAATTCAGAAGTGGGTTAACATAGTAAATGCTGATTTCCATTTTCCAACTATCCTTACTACTTGCATATATAAGACTGACTTGAAATTGGAGCTTTCCCGTTAATGCTTGTCTTGTATTCTAATGGCAATAGTGTGACTCAGAACTGCTTTGAAAATTTAGTTTGACCTTTAGAGAATTGGGTATAAAATGTGGACAGAGGATGCTAAAGGATAGAAAGATCATTTTAAATGCAAAAACTTAGGGAATAAAAGGGTTATAACAGCCACTACAGTTGTTATGCAAACAATAATGAAATCGTGGCCTTGCGATCCTCACTATATCAAATATTCCTAATTAATAGAGAAAGAACAAAAAATATTAAAGACCTGTGCTTTTAGATTATATCTTTGAAAATCAGCTCTTCGATAAGTCAAAACTATATTCTTCCAGAGACCCAACCAAAGACATTAAAATGCACAGCCATTTTAAATTTTGGTTAGCATGTCTTAAATGACCAGCTAACCAAGTAAATTATTATAGACCATTTAGGTGTGATGCTGTAATGCAAATCATTTACAATTTATCTCAAACAATCTTGCACACAGCCAAACAAATTCAATGTAGCTTCTAAAATTCAAAGTGATGCATATTTTCTACAAAAGTCATGATTCTATGTGATTGGTGTACATAATTTTTTAAATTAAGAAACCAATTAAGTCCAAACAAATAAATAAAACTAGAAAACAATTGCAAGATCTTTCTTCACCATGGTAAGGCCACATGGTAAGCCAAACAGAAATTATGCATCTCAATTTGACAAATCAGATAAGAAAAACACAAAATCATACAAATGAAAACAAGACTGAGCTCACATCCAAGGCAGAAGGAAATCCTAACAGTGACTTCAACCGCAAGTATCCCAGCCAACTGCATTAACCAAAAAAATAAGACTAATTTACCAAAATGAAATAATTATTTTAAAAATAACAATTTTTAAGTTCAGAAACTTATTCAGTTCCATTTTTTTTTTTTTTTTTTTTACAGAAACACAATATATACTTATAAGTTGATATGATATCCATTGCCATTGTGTAACAGATGCAAATGAAACAGTGCTACCAAAAAGGGAAACATACCTTGGCATCAAATGCAAAAAGAAACCGGACAGAAATGACAGAGGAGAAACAGTTTCAATGTAACTTTTTGATTGAATGTCTTTATTGGGAATTTTTTTATACATATCTAATGCAGTTTCCCATTCATCTTTAGGTCTTCCACACAGATCACGAGCAATTATTTATAGAGCAAGTGGAAGACCTTTGGCAAAATGTATGAATTTAGTTGCAAGTTTAGAATAATCTTCATCAGGTTTTTTTCCAGGAAAGGCATGCTCTTTAAAGAGTTGAATAGCTTCATGTTCGTTTAATTGCTCGACCTTGAATTCCTTGACCTTGGAAGTTGTACAAACATTTTCTTTAAGGGCAGCTAACAAGTGTCTATTTCTTATTGTTATAATGATACTTCCAGGGGCAAACCAATTACATTTTCCAAGAAAATTTTCTATTCTTGTCGAATCATCGACATCATCAAGAATTAAAGAAAGCTTTTTACAGCAAAGTCTCTACTTTACCAAAATGATTCCTCTAAATTTGCTGCCCACTCTCCAATTTCCATTTCCTAAGATGTCATTAAGAAGTTGCTCTTGTAGTTTGATTATGCCAGCATCTATCCCTAAATTTTCTCTAACATTCTCTAAAAGGCAGCTTCCATCAAAACAATTAGCAATTATATTATAAACAGCTTTTGTGATTGTAGTCTTTCCTACTCCAAGAAGGCCATGAATCCCTACCACGCAAAATTCATCTAACCCAATATCTAAAAGTGACTCTATGTCCTCTACACGAGAATTTATTCCAACTGGGTATTCAGCAACATATAACTGCGTCAGATTTACTTTAGCATTTGCTATCTCTTCAACAATGTTTTGGATGAAGTCAGATTCAGATTTATATGTAGCGCAGCTGACAATCATAGAGTATAAGAAAACATATAATTAGATAGATTAGCAGATGAAATACGAATTCAAGATAACTGGTTGTGAGTTATAACAAACAATTGACGCATTTTTTGATAAAGTAAATGGAATGCAATTCATATATTTTTGATAACTGTCATTGATATAAACATCATATTAGCAGTACAAACTCAACAAAAGCATGAATTATGATATCAACAATCAGATACATACCCTTTCTTGTAATGCCACCCAGATGCAATAGCTGCTTTTCTTAGAGCATCCCTCCACCTCTGCACCTTGTTCTTGTTATTCTTTAACTTCTTTTCATGTTTAGCGAGTGATTTTCCAAAGTTCCCCTTTTGATTTCGTATTTCTGGTGGATCAATATTGTAAAAAACTGGACGAATTTGAACCTCTGGGTCCTTTTTATTACACTTAACAATCTTAGCAAGTTCATCCAAGCACCATTTGGACTCCGCGTAGTTTTCAGAGAAGACAATGACCAAAATCGATGAACTTTTGATGACTTGGATAAGTTCTTTCGAAATTCGTTCTCCCCTATGAAGTTTATCATCGATGAAGGTGTTGATGCCTTTGTCGCACAAAGCCTTATATAAATGGCTGGTAAAACCTTCGCGGGTGTCTTCACCTCTAAAGCTCAAGAAGACATCATAGTTCCATCGGCGAGTCATTGATGGAATCGAATAGACAGAGATGCCGATCTGACCCAATCTTGGCAGCGTGGAGGAGGACGAGCGGCGGAGGACGGTGAAAGCAGATCTAACTTGGCTGATCGAGCGACTTCTCAAATAGGTCCTTAGCTTGAGAGAGGCAGGTCTTCCTCGAAGGTGTGGTGGCGGTGCGGTGGAGCAGGGCGGAGATTCTTCATCGGCGATCTCTCTTCTCTTTTCTCTCTCTTTGTCTGTGTGTTTTTTTTTTTTTTGATAAATCTTTCTGTATATTTGACAAAGAGGAAAGGCCGTGCGGACTTTTCTTAATTATAAGTTTTTATTTTAATAAAAATTAGTGACAAGTTTTTTTTTTTAAGGAATTTTTTTTTTTTGATAAGTTTTTAAAGGAAAATTAATTACAAGTTAATGAATAATAAGAACAATGAGTTTTTTTATATATTTATTTAAAAGAACAATGATATCAATAAATAATAATCCCTAAAATTAAGATTAGATAGGTTTAATTATCAAAAAAAGATTTAGATAGGTTTTCCTTCAAATAAAATAGAAAGAGTAATTAATAAGTTAATGATTATTAAAAATTAAAAGATAAGATTAGGCAAATATTAATGAATAAATTTATTCCAATTTATATAGATTTGATAAATTTTAAATAACATATAATTTTTAAAGGACTTGTGCCAAATTAACATTGATTCGATAAAGATGAACAAATAAATTGTAAGGGCACGGTTTGCTTGGAAAGCCCAAAAGTGAAAAGCACTAAGGCTCAAAGAGCCCCAAAACAATAAATTTGTAGAGAGTGGATTAGAAACTAAACTCCTCCAACATGTTAGACAGTAATCACAGTAGGCTAAAAGATATTTGAAAGCATGAATAAACAGTTTAATGCAAAGAAAATTCTCCTCGGCAAACATAATAACAATTCTTCAGTATACAGTTTCTTTCCTCCAGGTTATCCCATCCCCCCCGTAATGGGGTTTTTCTTCTTTATATTCCCTTGTTTTACTTCATCTCAGCCCTCCACCTGTAGATCAAATTGCTGGTGTTGATCCATATCCCATCAGCACATTCCTGAAGTCTTTGTGGGTAGTTGTAAGACTGCATGTCTCTGCTCAAGTATCATCTCCACATTAATGTAACTAGAGAGTTAGATGCAGAGCATTCAATGCGGTGATAGCAATTTTCTCCTAGATATTTCCCAACTTTCCTTTGTCTTATTCCTTTTTTATGCTTATCCTTACCAGTATGATCGTCTGGTGTGTTGTTCTTTATGAAAGGTCGAACCTTTAACCCCTACTCTACTTAGCCGAGAAGGTATTTCTCCTCGGACTATACTCCCAATCCTTTACGACTAGACTTCTTCCATAACTTACTAATTTATACATCCTCGTTAATGTCTACCTGTCCTCGGACGACTTAATGTCTTCGGACATGGCCTATGGCCCAATATCCTTTTCTCAACCCTTTATCCTTACATAAATAATATAAATGTGGAAATTAAAATTAAATTGCGAACAACAAAGATTGAAATTTTGGAAAATATTATCATTATAAGATTTAAAAAATATAATAGTTGAAAATTAAAAAAAAAATTTTGGAAATGAATATAAATGAATGATAAAAAATATTAAAAAATAAATAATAAACAAAGAAATAATATTTAAATGAGATTAAAATAATGATAAAGAGTCTGTTAGAAAGTATATTTAAAAAAGTAAATAGGTAAAGAGTAAAAGTAGCTACTTCATCTCCAAAAAGCTGCTAAAAATGCTCTTACTTAAAAATGAAATACTAGAGTTTATTTGTTTTTTAAAATTATTAAAGGTTGAGATAAATATATTTAATAGCACAAAATAAGCTAAGGGAACAAAAAATGAACTCTTTTTCATTAGCTTTAAGAGATTTTTAAAACAACTCTAGAGGTACAAATAAAAATTTGTAACTATCAAAATGTCAAGTTTTAAATGATAAGTTAAAAAGTAATGTCATTGATGAGCACAAATAAACTCCAATTATAATTTGTCAACATGCTGTGAAAATTGTTATATTTGTAGCATTATTCTTTTTTAAGCCACATTAGAAAGTCTACAATACTTGTACATTTTTCTTTGTGGGTATAATACATCTAATAAATAATTAACATGAAATCTCAAATCATCATAGCATCACATTGAATAGCAACATCGCATATAAGGGAGTGTTTAGTTTGCTGTGATATGCATCAAATTAAGGTCATATCATCATAATGTGAATATTATCTAAGATTACATCAAATTACTCTAATCTCATCACCTTATTCAATGGTGGTAATCTTACATTAACTTTTTTTTTTGATAGATGAGGTTATCTTCTTTTTTTTTTTTTTTTTTTTTTTTTTTGTTGATAGATGAGGTTATCCCCAAGATGTTACAAGAGATTTCAAACTCAGGATTTGTATGTACAAGTTAGATTTGTAAAACTCTTGTGAAAAAGTTTATGAGATATCTAATAGTTCATTTTGATGAAAAAGCTTAAGAAAGATAAAAATGGAAGCTTTAACATCATAACGTCGAGAGAAAAAGAAAGTAGTGCAAGGAAATAAAGATGACAATGGAATGTACTTGGAAAACTCTTTGAAAGGGATGAAAAACCACGGGTGAGTAAGAGTGAATGTCCCTTACTTTGTCAAGCTTTTTATTATGTGAAAATGGAGGTTTCTCTTGTATAGTGGTAATGTTCTTGCTACAGGAGAGGTCTTTTCTCTACCTCACTTTCTTACAAACTTTCTACCCTTTTTCTCTATTTTTCTATCCTAGTTCTTGCCCTAATAGTCTTACAACATGTTCCTCTTATAGTCCAAGGAATGTTGCTATGTACACAAAACAGATGTCAAACTGTGATTCTCCTATTTGAACCCTAATACAATTGATGTACTATGTAGTGGCTGGAGAAGAGAGAGTAAGCATGCTAAGGTCAGTATAATGGTGTGAAAAGTAACCCTGCTACTACGTGGGAAGCAATCCTTGGACAAGAAAAGGGACATCAAGAGCATTGAGAGTAATGCATGTGTCCCCAACAGTGGTCCAGCACAAGCACAACCAAAAGGAGGGAAGGATTTCATAACCTCTGACCAAAGAGGGTCACTATCCTCTTTTTGTGAGTGTTGGGTGTCCATGTCAGGTGCAAATCTCACTCTTCCAAAGATGGTCACTCAATTGGCATGGACCAAAGATCCTTTCTCCTAGCCAATGTTCCTTTTCCTTGCTCATAGCCATTCCACGTGTAGAGTCTAGATCCAACCACGTCAGCATTAGAGGTGGAAAAATTGGAGGTGATGGTGGGAATTTACATATGCTGGGCCTGTCTTGCTCGTCTTTACCTTTTTCCTTCCTTTTTTCTCTAAACCCATGAGCAAACTACTTTTATTTAGTCCACCCCCACAACATTAATTGAACTTATTAATGTAAAAGATCTAATCCATTCAAATTATGTGCCAAGGGCTTCAAAGTAGATTTCAAATTCACCTTAATTTGTGTCAAATACCTCTAATTAGAAACTATTTTAAACTCATATAACAACTAGTTTCTCATTTAAATCTACTCCATATCCATTTGAAACTAATCCAAAGTCTTTTACAATTCCAAAGCTTATTATCATTAATTCAAATACAAAATTCAATGAAAAACTCACTCATAGTACCACATTGCAAAAAACTAATAGATTTTCTTTTAAAAGCAATGTAAATATTTAAAAAATTCATTTTACCCCAATAAGAAAAATTAAATTATGTGTAAAACTAAGTATATAAAAATTTTAAATAGTTCAACAATTATTGCAACCTTCTTTTTCTTTGCAAATGGATTGACCCACAATGATGAATTGGCACACTAAATATAATTGGTCTCTTACATAATTTTTTCTTCATAAGTTGCAAATCTTTGTGTAATTCACTTCTATGTTATCTACTTTTTAGAACAATGAGTAAGTGCATGTTGAATGATAGTGCACATACATCTGTAAATGAAGATTACAAGCTAATCCTAAGATGCTAGGTTTTAGTTGGTGAATTCCGTGTATAAAATATATAAACTTTTTTTTTTTCATTTATGGAATTATTAGACTAATAGTATTAGATTATAAATTTATGGATTTTTGTATTACTCAACTGGTATTGAGTTGATTTTTTTTTTTTTCGTTTTTATTCTTTTATATGTATGGAAAGAAATAATTAAGAATAAAAAGATGTTAAGAACTATGTTAAACATTTTTTTTCCAAAGTCTCATGGCAACTTAGGTGGCTGTTTTTGGATTATGATGTGGGCCGATTGGTTGGGCTTAAGGATTTCATGGTGGTGACTCAAACATACAATGGGTATTTGGGATGTGGGTTTAGCGTGGGGGTGCTCCATGGACATGGCAGAAAGCAAGAAAACATATTTTTGTGTTTTTCCAAAAGCAAAAACTCACCAAGAAAAAATTGCAATCAATTGCATGTAGTTTAAAAAAAAAAGTAAGTCATGTCAAGTTAATATTTTGATATTAGATTTCTATTTGTTGGAGCTATCTAACTATAAAAAACAAAACAAAAAACAAAAAATTGATGAAATAGTTTGTACACAAATTGAAAAGAAAGTCCAAAAACCTTCAAGTCAATTGTTATGAAATTTACCAAGAGTCCAATACAGTGATTATAAGTCATCATATGTTGACGAATACTTCCACATCCACAAAATACTAATTTGAAAAGAAAGTACCTTGCTTTTATACTTTGAACATAAAATTTTTGATAGGTATTACATAATAGAGCTTATAATATAACACTTTCACATTCATAAAATACCAAATTTTGGAGCTTCATATGTTATAGCTACTTGTATCTCTCTTAATTATCTGGGTTTACATGCATCATGGTACATTCTCTTTGCCATCCTCACTTAATTTTCGATTATTATATATGCCTCCATGCCTATGAGGTTTTGTAGGTCCAAATTATCATTAACAATAGGTGTAGACACCCCATTTTGTACATTAAGCCAAAAGTCATAGTTAATAGGAATTGAGTTCCCATTTCCTACCAACCATTTAGCTACTATGAGAATAGATAATCCCATTGTTTATATATATATATATATATATATATATATAAAATTTCATTAGAAATTAAGAAAGTTGCTACGTGAATCTACAACCAACCTCTGTTTCAGGATGTGATAGTAATTTGTTTCTGTTTTCCATGGGTTGGTAAGTACTAAGTAGTCATTGTATTAATATTACAATTGCAAGTTCGATGCATTATACATATATACAATTTTTAAATGTCTTTTTTTGTCTTTTGACATGTAATGAAAAGTTAGAGCACGTTTAGTACACTGAATGAAGATAGGAATTATAATATTTATTATTAGGAATAAAGTGTGTTGTAATGTAATAACTAAACTTATTCATAAGTTTGGTTGTGAGTTATAATATTAGAATAAAACATAAAATTTATTTTAGGAAATATCTTGCTCATATAATTATATTTCCTTAAAAGTGATTTTTTAAATTTGAAAGAGATACGCGTTATTTTTTATGATTTTATTTATTTATTTATTGTTACATGTATGTGAAAAGTTTATTTATTTAGAAATATATTAATTTTAGAAATTATTGCACCTATTAAGGAATAGCTAATACAACCTTTTTTTTAGAGAGTAATAATTATTTCTCACTTTGAACAATAGCTGTAAGGACCAAGTTTGGAGCCCAATACAATGAATTATATAGAGTATGGGTCAAAGAACTAGGTTTAGATGAGTTGAGCAATGACTTGCGTGGAATTGAAGAACAAACAGACAAGAATCAAAGTTATTATGGTCATAGGACCTTTGTCCGAGGAGACTTAAGATTTTATTGACGAGTACAGATCACCACATTAGGTTTTTTTTGTATGCTCCCGAATTATCCTCCTCTTTTCTTCTCCCCTTTTTTCATGGGGGCTTCTTTACGCTATATAGGCTCTTTCTAATCATCTGGGCCTTACACTTGTTAATCATCTGGGCCTCCATCTGAGAACCCATCCCATCAGACATCCCTTTTAGTCATTTGTGAGTTGCGGCAGCCAAGGCAACACTGTTCAGGGGTCTTCTCCACATTAATGTGGTCAGAAAAGCAACTGCAATACATTTAATGTCGTGGTGGCAGCCTTTTCAATGATATTTTGAGTTTTCTTCCTTTTTTTATATGTTCAAGGGGCGTATTCCAACCGCTTGAATATACACTTGATCTAGATTTGCTATGTCCGAGGAGAAGTTCCTCTTCGAACTTTCTTCCCTTTGTCTCATCCAATGATGGGGCTTGTAAAGTAGACTTACTTAAGTCATGTTTCTCTCCTCGGATTTGTTAGCATCCTCGGACAAGGCCCAAGGCCCATTACACTGATTTTGGGCCATAGTCCCCACAATAGCTATTCATAAGGAATGACTATTCATTGTAATAAAAACATAAACAAACTAAAGAATAGGTAAACCATAAGAATAATTATTACATTCGTATGCCAATTACAATCTATCAAACATACCCTTATTTATGAATTTAAGTTGGGTTTTGGGAGTTAGTGAATACACTATCTAATTTAAAACTTGAATAGGGGTGCACCTTGTGACACTTTGTTTTCAAGGTTTTGAAGTCCTTAATAACAAATGAAATTTCTCTCAGGCATGTGTGATCAAGTTTATTGTTTGTGAACTCTCTTGAACTAGTTTGAATGATTCTACAAAAGACTCTTAGTCGTTTAGCTCCTCCACACCCCACACCCACAAAAAAGAAAAAAGAAAAAAGAAATAGAAGTGAAACAAAAAAATTTCATCAATTACTTTTAATCTATTAAATCAATTACTTTTCAAAAGGAGGCTGCAGTAGCACTTTAGCTTTGTTGATAAACGACAATACTAACCTTTAATTGTTTATGCAGAAAAGCATACATTTTATGAGACACTTATCAAGGAAAAAATAATGCTACTAGATAACCTGTTTCATAAACTTCACTAGCATGATTTTTAGTAGTCCAATAATGATTATGTAGATTTCCATTCTTAAATTGCTAATAGAAATTATAAGTGCAGGCAACATTCAATGTCAAGCAGGGGAAGAGAGAGAGAGAGAGAGAGAGAATGGCATTAAGGCTCACCCATAGCAGTAGAAAAGAAACAAGACCTCCCCTCCACAAAAAAAAAAAAAAAAAAAGGTCATTGAAGACGAAATCAATACATTGATTTCAAGATAAAATTTATGGGATTAATAATTAATTATTAAAAAAATTTGTTGGATTGAAAAAAAAAAATCAATATGCAATTAATTTTTTATTTATTTATATACTTTTGTATGTTATATTGTAATCCCATTATTAATACGGATTCTATTGTAATGTATTATTGATAAAAATGTATGAGAAAATATAGCTCTTTAGGCTCTTGTCTCATAAATATAGGCCATAGGACCAAACCACATAAACTCTCATGTTTTCTTTCTTTTCTTTTCTTTTTTTTTTTTTTTTTTTTTTTTTTTTTTTTTTTTTTTTTTTTTTTTTTTTTTATCACAAACTTTTGTACTTCTAACTAATTTTTGTTGAATAAATGTTCTTAAAGTTTTGTTAGGAGGGATGGAAGAAAATTTGGAGACGACAAATTGTACGTAATTGGTCTTAAACTATCCAAAAAATATGTTGGACAGTGCCTCTCTTTTTCTTTCTTTCTCTTTTTTTTTTTTTTTTAATTTTAATTTTTATCTCTACTTAGGTGTTTTGTTTCACCTCCATCACCAGTCCATTGCAATAATATTAATGCATTTATTCTCTTTCTCAAGAACTAGATTTTAGACTCGTGTGGAACTCATATACTAGGAGTGTAAATTGATTCTTTAACAAGCCTAGCTATACAAAGCCCAAAAGTACATGTAGGTTGCAATTGGCATTGGCTGAAAAATGCAGTTTTTTTTTACTATTTAGCTTATTTTTGGTACTATTCATGGATCCCATTGCACTTTTTGATACTATTCTTGAATCTCAATATATTATTTCAGCTAGCTTTTAAGTTTATCTACTGTACTTTTAGCAAAAAGTTTTCAGTTTCAGTTAAATAATTTGTTCCCCTACGGACTAATATCCACACGAACCTTTGGAAGTTCCAAAACAATGGCTTTTTAACTAAATTTTTTATTTTTGTTTTCATCAACAAAAAACACTGAATTAGTTATTTATTTTATATATCTTTTAACTGATTTAAATGAAGATTAAAGTGAAGATATAGAATATAGATCATATGTTCAAATTTCAGGGGGAAAAAAAACTTTATTTCCTAGGTAATAGAGTTCATAAATGGATGAAAGATTTTCCTTGTTCAGAAAATGAATGGGAATTTATTTTTCTTCTTTTGTTTTGTTTTTTTTGAGGAAAATTTTACTTCTTTTGTTTATTGGTCGTTGAAAGACTTTAGCAGCTATATTAAGTCCAAAGGGCATTACATTCAATTGATAATGTCCTCTAGGAGTGAGTATAAATTCCTAGCTGGAATTCTCTGAATACGACATACACCTTTGTACAGAGAAAAGATGACTTATTGCGCAAATTAGAATTATGCATAAGCTTGCCAAGGGTTTCTTATAGAGAAGGTGACAAATTATAGTAATTTGTTCCAAGACTAAACATAAACAGATTATAACTAGTAAATAATGATAAGAGAAATATTCCTCTAGTTAGTCCTCAATCACAATCTTTAGAACTTAGGAAACTGAACATTTGAAGCACATCTTCCTTTCGAAGGCACTGGACACTCGATGATTTCTGACCCAGAGCTGTCCACACAGACAGATTTTGTAAAGTTGGCTGTTAGTCTGTTATCATCTGAATCCTTATTGCACCCTATCCTAGGGGTGTGCCCAATGCCCTTAATTATTGCTTTTACGATGTTGTCTAACCTGTAAAATCCATCATCCGGTTCAATTCTTGCAATCCTGAGTATTTGTAGGAGGTTTGCTTTGTTCTTAGATTGAGAGCTGCTTCAAAGTATTCATGCTGGTCAAGTTGAGATTCTAAGCAATCCCCATGTTTTTCCCATTCATGTGACTGGGACCTAAAGCCATTGCTACTTGGGCAGCTAAGTGATGGCCGATCCTTTTGCAGATTGGTCATGAGGTCTAAGAGCTACAGAAACCATCATATACATGATTCACATATAAGAAAAAGTTAATAATGGTAATGTGTAAATTTGTGAGACTTCTAAAGCTTACATGGCATAATTGTAGAAGGTCAATAAAAAGTTAGGTGCTTCAGTTTAATAGTATTTATAGACAATGAGAACAGACTAAGATTTTTGAATGGCTTGAATTAAAAAAAAAACGTACACAATGATTTCTTTTACCTCCACATTTCTTTTAACTTTGATATGTAGTCTTCAGGGAATGCATACAAACTACAAAAGTGAGCTGAATCTTCACAAGTTTTCTTGGGCTCAATATCCTAATTAGGAGCTTTGTCACATTTTCCTAGTTCATTGTTCTCACTTTTCAATCAGATCTCTCTATCCAACATCTTACCCCTATTTTTCAAAAGGAAGCTGCAGTAGCACTTGAGCATTGTTGATAGACAACAGTACTAACCTTCGACTGTTTATGTAGAAAAGCATACATTTTATGAGACACTTATCAAGGAAAAAATAATGGTGCTAGATAACATGTTTCATATAATAAACTTCACTAGCATGATTTTTAGTAGTCCAATAATGATTATGTAGATTTCCATTCCTAAATTAGTAATAGAAATTGCACGTGCAGGCAACAATCAATGTCTCGAAGTAGGGGAAAAACAGAGAGAGAGTGAGAGAGAGTTAAAAAACAAAAGAATGGCCCTAATGCTCATCCATAGCAGAAGAAAAGGAATAGAGTACAACTAGACCAAAGATACAAATAGTTCTAGGTCTAAGTATTATATTCAATTGATACAAAAGTGTTTTCCACTATCTTTAATGGTCCGGTAGCACACCACCTGATGTAATATTTTTTCACCATAGGTACCTTGTGGATGAGACAAAGGGACTCATTACAAGGCGTTATCAATATGGAAACATCTTGACAAAGTGTGGAAAACAACATTTGCTAGAGGATAGGAAATATTGGCCTCAAATGTCCAATAATACATAAAGCTATTAATAAATTCGAGCAGGCTAAGGCATAGGAGTGATAATCTAGACATTGCAATTCTTCGCATGTTTAAGGGCACGAACTCCCTGAAAAATTATATTGCAATTGAAGTATAAGATCATGAAAAGGCATGTAATATGCAAGGAGGAGAAAATATATGAAAGGTATTTTTTTTCAGACTTGATGCATTTGCTACATCCCCATAGAGCTGATATTCGATGTGTTTACAATCACACAAAGTGAAATAATCCTCAGGGTTTTGCTAGATAAAACTATAGAAAATGGACATTGTACTTGAAAATGAAGCAAAACATATCTAAGAAATTCATAGTCATGCCATAGGATAGTATAGATAGGCTGGATGCGAAGAGTCAAACCAAGGAGAACATTTAGCCAAACGTATAGAAGATAAAAAAACAAACAACAGATATCTATCTAACAGAATTAATAAAAAAAAGTAAAAAAACAAGAAGGATTCCTCTTATAAATCACAATATGGAAAACGATCATCAGTGATTAGATTCCTAGTTGTAAACTCTCTTCTTACCGAAAGACTATCATTTAATACTTTCTAGACGAAAATAAGCACATTGAGAAAGGATTTAAGCTTCCACAGGTCAGCCCACAATTAAGAACTATATCTCAAAGTTTTGCTCCTTCCATATAAATATTCACTATAGAGAAGCCAGTAGGCTTGGTTGATAGTAAAGAGACCTGATTGATTCATGGGGCCTAATCAGTTTAACTGCACTTCCTGACCTAGGAGTTAGCTCCTTCTAAATAATAAAGTTAGCTACATTTGATGCATATCAATTCCTCACTAATGCACAATTTCATTGTGTGGTAGCTTGGTCAAAAAAATCAAAAGCCCTTGTAATATGTGGATAATTTCCCCTAGACACATTGGATCTTACATTAAGCCAATAGTCAGTTATTAGGAATCGAGTTCCCATTTCCTTCTAGCCATTTAGCTTCTGTGGGAACAAATAATCCCATTACTTTTTTATTTTTTGATAAATATATAATTTCATTAAAAATTAACTTGAAAACATCCTAGTAAGTAGTGGGAATCTATACCCAACCTCTATTTCAAGATGTGATAGTAATTTGCTTCTGATTTCCATGGGTTGGTAAGTAGTCATTGTATCAATATTATAATTGCAAGTTTGATGCATAATACATATATACAATTTTTAAAAGCCTTGTTTTTGTCATTTGAGTATTGGGATGGGTACTAGCATTTTCCTTATAATCAATCCTTGTTTCTCTAAGTTGTGAAGCGTGTTTATGGCCATGTATTTTGTGGCTTGAGAAGTTAGTGACATATAGTGCCAACCTGAATCACAGCTAAAATTCATAACAAAAATTTGGCAATGGGTAAACTGGAACTTCAGCATTGGATCACAAAAGTTATACTTCTTTTTTTCATCAAATATGTTGTTTATGCAAAAAGTTGAATTGAGGCAAGTTCTTAAATGGACAAATGTCTATGGATATTATTTACCTAAGGACAAGCATGCCAAGAAACAATTTTTTAAGTATTTGAAGGAGACAATATGTCTCGTCCTGTATTGCTTCACTTAAGAGCTATTTGTAGTGCAGGTTAAACCAAGTCGGGTCTAGGTGACTACATCAATGTGCAGAGAAGGAGCTTCAAGTTTACCTCAGTGTAGAAGGCCCATCAAAGGATTTTATTTAAAGGTTCCACAAAAAATTTGCTAGATTGCCCTTGTCTTCAATTCACAGTGTGCCATGAAGTTTGTAATGCTTATAGCTCATAACCATCTGTAGAATTCAAAAGTGGGTTAACATAGTAAATGTTGATTTCCATTTTCCAACTATCCTTTTCTACTTGCAAAAGACTAAATTGAAATTGGAGCTTTCCTGTTAATGCTTGTCTTCTATTCTAATGGCAATAGTGTGACTCGGAACTGCTTTGAAAATTTAGTTTGACCTTTAGAGAATTGGGTATAAAATGTGGACAGAGGATCCTAAATGATAGAAAGACCATTTTGAATGCAAAAACTTAAGGAATAAAAGAGTTTTATTAAAGATGAATTTTCGATCATAATTTATTTTTGTTTTAGTTTTGGACATAACTTTTTTTTTTAATGATACATAATTAATAAATCTACATCATTTATCACAATAAATACTTTTTTTTTTAAAAATGTAAAGACATCTTTAATATAGTCTTAGACTAGTGAAAATAATGGCTCACAACAACTGCTACAGTTGTTATGCAAACAATAATGAAATCGTGGCCCTAGGATCCTCACTATATCAAATATTCCTAATTAATAGAGAAAGAACAAAAAATATTAAAGACCTGTGCTTTTAGATTGTATATTTGAAAATTCACTTTTCAACGAATCAAAGACGAAATATATTATTCTAGAGATCCAACCGAAGACATTAAAATGCACAGCCATTATAGTTTTTTGCTAATCAAGTAAATTATTATAGACCATTTAGGTGTGATGCTGTAATGCAAATCATTTACGATTTATCTCAAACAATCTTGTTCACAGTCAAAAAAATTCAATGTAGCTTCTAAAATTCAAAATGATACACATTTTCTACAAAAGTTAGTATTCTATGCCATTGGTGTACATAGATTTTTAAATTAAGAAATTAATTAAGTCCAAATGAATAAATAAAACGAGGAAACATATGTAAGATTTTTCCTCGACATCGGAAGGCCACATGGTAAGCTGAGCAAAAATTATGCATCTCAATTTGACAAATTAGTTAAAAAAAAAACACAAAATTATACAGATGAAAACAAGACTAAGCTCACATCCAAGGCAGAAGGAAATTTGGGGCCTACCAGTGACTTCAACCACAACCATTCCAGTCATCTACATTAACCCAAAAAAAAAAAAAAAGATCAATTAATAGAAATGAAATAATCATTTTATAAATAATCATTTTAAGTTCAGAAACTTATTTAATTCCCAATTTCTTTTTTATAGAAACATAATAAATACTTATAAGTCAATATGATATCCATTGTCATTGGGTAAAAGACACCAATGAAACAATGCTACTAAAAAAGGAAACATACCTTGCCATCAAATGCAAAAGAAACCGGACAAAAATGACATAGGAGAAACAGTTTCAATGAAAATTTTTGATTGAGGCATATTTCTTCAGAGTTTATCAGAATGTCTTTGACGATGAATAGAGACTGAAGTGAACAAAGTCTTGGGCCATTGAAGTTGAAAACAAACAAAACCCACATCTAATGGTTAAGCCAAAACACATATCTACCATGCCCAAGGCTAAGTCGTATTTAGGGAACGCATACCAACTACAAAAATGAGAGCCAAATCTTCACAAGTTTTCTTTTGCTAAACATCCTGATTAGGAGCTTTCTCACATTTTCCTTGTTCATTATTCTCACTTTTCAATTAGATCTATCTATCCAACATCTTACCCCTACTTTTCAAAAGGAAGCTGCAGTAGCACTTGAGCTTTGCTAATAAACAACAATACTAACATTTAACTATTTATGCAGAAAAGCATACATTTATGAGATACTTATCAAGGAAAAACTAATGGTGCTAGATAACTTGTTTCATAAAATAAACTTCACCAGCATGATTATTAGCAGTCCAATAATGATTATGTAGATTTCCATTCCTAAATTGCTAATAGAAATTGCAGGTGCAGGAATAATTCAATGTTTAGAAGCAGGGGAGGAACAGAGAGAGAGAGATAGAGAGACTTAAAAAACAAAAGAATGGCACTAACGCTCACCCATAGCATAAGAAAAGGAACAAGAGTACAACTAAACCTAAAATACAAAAATAGTTCTAGGTCTAAGTATTATATTCAATTGCTCCAAAAGTGTTTTCCACTATCTTTGAGGGTTCGGTGGCGCACCACCTGATGTAATATTTTTTCACCATAGTTGCCTAGGGGTTGAGGCAAAGGAAATCATTACAAAGCATTAGCAATATGGAAACATCTTGACAAAGTGTGGAAAACAAAATTTTCTAGAGGACTAGAATACTGACCTCAAATGCCGAATAATGCATAAAGCTATTAATAAATTTGAGCAGGCTAAGGCATAGGAGTGATAATCTAGACATTGCGATTCCTCGCATGTTTAAGGCAAAACATATCTAAGGACATGCCATAGGATAGTATGGACAGGTTGGATGAGAAGAGTCAAACCAAGGAGTATAAAAAACAAACTACAAATATCTATTTAACACAATTAATAAAAAAGTAAAAAGCAAGAAGGATTCATCTTATAAATCACCATAAGAAAAAAGAGCATCAATGATTAGATTCCTCGTTGTAAACTCTCTTCTCACTAAAAGACTAACATTTAATACTTTCCAGAAGAAAATAAGCACTTTGAGAAAGGATTTAAGCTTCCATAGGTTGGCCTACATTTAAGAACCATATCTCAGAGTTTTGCTCCTTCCATATAAGCATTCACTATAGAGAAGCCAGTAGGCTTGGTTGACAGTAAAGAGACCTGACTGATTTATGGGGCCTAATCAGTTTAACTGCACTTCCCAACCTAGGAGTTAGCTTCTTCTAAATGATAGAGTTAGCTACATGAGATGCATATCAATTCCTCACTAATGCACAATTTCATTGTGCGGTAGCTTGGTCAAAAACATCAAAAGCCCTTGTAATATGTGGATAATTTTCCCTAGACACATTGCATCTTACATCAAGCCAAAATTCATAGTTATTAGGAATTGAGTTCCTTTTCCTACCAGCCATTTAGCTTCAATGAGAATAGATAATCCCATTGCTTTTTTTTTTTTTTTTTTTAATTTATAAATATATAATTTCATTAAAAATTAAGAAAGTTGCTACCCCAGTACACAGACTTGACTCAAGTACAATTTTCTTTTAACTTCTTATTTAACACGAAAACTTCCTAGAAAGTAGCGTGAATCTTTACCCAACCTCTGTTTCAAGATGTGATAGTAATTTGTTTCTGATTTCCATGGGTTGGTAAGTAGTCATTGTATCAATATTATAATTGCAAGTTCGATGCATAATACATATATAAAATTTTTAAAAGCCTTTTTTTGGCATGTAATGAAAAGTTATTTATGAATTGAAGTTGGGTTTTGGGAGTTAGTGAATGACCTGCCTAATTTAAAACTTGAACAGGGGTGCACCTTGTGACACTTTGTTTTCAAGGTTTTGAAGTCCTTAAAAACAAATAAAATTTCTCTTGAGCATGTGTGGTCAAGTTTATTGTTTGTGAAATCTCTTGAACTAGTTTGAATGATGCTACAAAAGACTTTTAGTCCTTCAGCTCCTTAACACCCCTATCCCCCCCCCCCCCCCCCCACCCAAAAAACAAGAAAAAGAGAAACAAAAAGCTTTCAACAATTAATTTTCATCTATTAAATCAATTCTTAAAATACACCTACATCCAGTTTTAAAAACACACACACACACACACACACACATATATCATGATTAAACATGATCTGAATACAATATCAAGCGAGTCCTAAACCCACATTGTTTATCTGCATGATTGTGAAGCTTCACATTTCTCTAGTATGGGATTTGGGGAGGGGGTTAGTATTGGGGTATTTATGTTAGAATACCACACATTTTATGAATCTTGAACATAATTTTTATTGCTGAGACAATCAATCTTCCCTTCACCCCCCCCCCCCCACTTAATTAGAGTATTGGGATGGGTACTAATAGTTTTTTTTATAATCAATCTTTGTTTCTCTAAGTTGAGAAGAGTGTTTATGGCCATGTATTTTGTGGCTTGTGAAGTTAGGTGAGATATAGTGCCAACTTGAATCACAGCTAAAATTCATAACAAAAACCTAGCTATAGGAAAATTGGAACTTTTGCATTGGATTACAGAAGGTATACTTCTTTTTCTCATCAAATATGTTGTTTATGAGGTGAGTTCTTAAATGGATATTATTTACCTGAGGACAAGCATGCCAAGAGACAGTTCTTTGAGTACTTGAAAGGTTTGTCATTTCCTCCACTTTGAAGGAGACAATGTGTCTCATCTTGTATTGCTCCACTTAAGAGTTATTTGTAATGCAGGTTAAGCGGAGTCTGGGTCTAAGTGACTTCATCAATGTGCTGAGAAGGAGCTTCAAGTTTACCTCAATGTAGAGGGCCCATCAAAGGATTTTTTTAAAGGTTCCACAAAAAATTAGCCACATTTTCTAAGTGACTTCATCAATGTATGATTATTTGGAATATCAATTTCTAAGAGGGAGCTCTTAAATCTAAACCAGCTGGCTTAATTTTGGACTTTGTTCTTTCTCTTGTCTTTTGTCTAGTCTAATACGGTTGATGAGTCTAATTACTATATGTCAACTAGAAATAGAATAGATGGAGAACATCATTCATTAATGAAGTCATGGATTTATCTTAAACCAAAAATTAAAACACTTTCCCAAAAACTGTCACTCCCAAATCAGAAAAGCCACTCAAGACTAAATCTGAAATTTGCTACTGTCCATTATCTCAGAATCTGCTTCACTTTCCCAAACATTACTCTCTCCATAAATTGGGGAAATATTTACTCGTAATGATTGGGCTTAAATAAATGTGTGTGGATGCATTGATTGGCTGAGACAATGGATTAAGAAAATGTGAGCTTATAAAGATTTAAAATTTACCAAAAAAAACAATAATAATAATGCCAATGAGCTGTAGCTCAAATGACACTTTCTTCTCCCACAAGAATGGATGGAGGTTGAAGCCGTGGATTCAAAACCCTCTGGGTGACTGTGTAACTTACCAATCCAAAAAGGGAATTTAAAAATAAATAAATAAATAAATAAAGACCAGACAGCTAAGGTTCAATTCTCTTGATTGCTGCAATGTATGTGGCTTGTGATTGAAGTTGTGCATTCATAGGAATTGGTCTCAACTGAAATTGGTTGGAGATAACCTAGCAAAGTAAAAAGAATAAAAATTGGGAAACAAAGTTTCAGTTTTATAAGTAATAAACCGTATTTGTTTTTGTTTCCATTGCAGACGATGGGTGTTAGAGAGGAAATTAGCTACCTCAGATGTGCCCGAGGAGGAACAGATCAACCTGATCAAGGATTTAGAGCGAAAAGAGACGGAATTTATGCGACTTAAAAGGCACAAGATATGTATTGATGATTTTGAGCTTTTAACCATCATTGGGAGGGGGGCCTTTGGTGAGGTCAGGATCATACATAATGTCTTACAATTGATATAATTAACCATTTGGGCAACTGCCATTGTGAAACTACCTTCTTTTTTCCTTATGTAAACTTGTTATGAACAGCTATTTAGCATATGTTTTGCTAATACTTTCTCAATCTACAGGTCCGATTGTGTCAGGAGAAGAAATCTGGCAATATTTATGCCATGAAAAAGTTGAAGAAATCTGAAATGGTTAAGAGAGGACAGGTGAGAACATACAAAATTACATTTGCTACAGAACCTACAGCTGATGCTTAACTTAGGGTTTTGTTTTAGTCATCACCTTTTGTTTCCATGTAGTATACTAGTATATAAGTTCCTGTATATTGGAGACCCACACTATGCACTTTTTAGATATTATTTACAGATTTGTACTAATGGTTGGTACTTTCAATATTATGAGATGCATCTTCATGGGTTTTATTCTCACTATAACATGTCATCTCTATTTTGAATTGCTTTGGCTGTTGCTTAGTTCATTTGTGATTTTTCTTTAAAATGAGAGAGTTCAGCCATTTTCAGTAGTTTATGGTGAGTGTAGACTTGAACTAGCATGTGGGAAGCGGTTCTGTTTATGTTATTTGTCAATTTAAGAAATGTAAGATATGTATATATTTAATATTTTTGTACCTTTTGTCAAATTTGTTAAATATTCACTCTCCTTTTCTTTTGGTCATAGGTGGAGCACGTTAGAGCTGAGAGGAACTTGCTGGCAGAAGTAGCCAGCCATTGCATTGTGAAACTTTATTACTCATTTCAGGATGCTGAGTATTTGTATTTGATTATGGAATATCTGCCTGGCGGGGACATGATGACTCTGCTGATGAGGGCAGACACCTTAACAGAAAATGTGGCTAGACTGCCCTTGTCTTCAGTTCACGGTATGCCATGAATTTTGATATGCTTATTGCTCACAACCATCTGTAGAATTCAGAAGTGGGTTAACCTATTAAATGCTGATTTTCATTTTCCAGCTATCCTTTCTACTTGCATAAGACTGACTAGAAATTGGAGCTTTCCTGTTAATGCTTGTCTTGTATTCTAATGGCATTAGAGTGACTCGAAACTACTTTGAAAATTTAGTTTGACCTTTAGAGAATTGGCTATATAATGTGGGCAGAGGATCTAAAGGATAGAAAGATCATTTTAAATGCAAAAACTTAAAGGAATAAAAGAGTTATAACAGCCACTATAGTTGCTATGAATAAAATTGTGGCCCTGTGATCCTCACTATATCAAATATTCCAAATTAATAGAGAAAGAACAAAAAATATTAAAGACTTGTGCTTTTAGATTATATCTTTGAAAATCACCTTTTCAACTAGTCAAATACAAACTATATTCTTCCAGATATCCAACCAAAGACATTAAAATGCACAGCCACTTTAATTTTTGGTTAGCAAGTCTTAAATGACTAGCTAACCTAGTAAATTATTATAGACCATTTTGGTGTGATGCAAATCATTTACAATTTATCTCAAACAATCTGGTACACAGCCAAACAAATTCAATGTAGCTTCTAAAATTCAAAGTGATGCACATTTTCTACAAAAGTCAGGGTTCTATGCGATTGGTGTACATAATTTTTAAAATTAAGAAACCAATTAAGTCCAAACGAGTAAATAAAACTAGGAAACACAAAATCGTACAAATGAAAACAAGAATTTGCTCACATCCAAAGCCGAAGGAAATCTTGGGCCTACCAGTGACTTCAACCACAACCATCCCAGTCAACTGCATTAACAAAAAAAATAATACCAATTAACCAAAACGAAATAATTATTTTATAAATAACAATTTTTAAGTTCAGAAACTTATTCAGTTCCCAAATTTTTTTTTTACGAAAACACAATAAATACTTATAAGTTGATATGATATCCATTGCCGTTGGGTAAAAGACGCAAATGAAACAGTGCTACTGAAAAGGGAAACATACCTTGGCATCAAATGCAAAAGAAACCGGACGGAAACGACAGAGGAGAAACAGTTTCAATGCGATTTTTTGATTGAGGCGTATCTCTTCAGAGTTCAGCAAAATGTCCTTGGTTTCTTCGGCGATGAATAGAGAGTGAAGTTAACAAAGTATTGGGCCATTGAAGTTGAAAACAAACAAAACCCACCACTAATGGTTAAGGTCTAAGGGCCTCAGTTCAGTAACCCATTCAAGAAAAATCTCTAGGGCAGCAAAAGCAAAATAGCTTAAAAAGCTTGGTGGTGGGCCCAACTAGCCAACTCATGCACGACTGATATTCTTCTTTATCATCAGATCCATAAAATGGCAACTCATTCCTGTAATCAACATCATCATCGTCTTCAGATTCTTGAGGAGGACAGGTGCATTCCACGTGGACCCCCCACATTTTTATAGAATAACAGGTGTCATCTGACGATTCTGACCAATAATCAACAGCATCATCTTCTTGAGGAGGACAGGTGCATTCTACGGGGTTATCTGACTTATAACTAATTGAAACCTCAACAAGATTCTGGTCAGTTGGATTTGATTCATTCAAATGTCTTTGCAGCAGAGACCATTGAGTTAGAGAAAATAAATATTGTGGACATGAATATCGTCGCGGTAGATTAATAGACTTATATTCACGATTTTCATAACCATTGATGGAAATTTCAACAAAGCCATCAAAGCCCCCTGGTCCAGGAACAATACAGACAACCAATTTTGGAAAATTGCGACCAACAAAGAAAGATATGGAGTTATCAACACTTCGATGATTAAACCATTTCAGCATCTCAGTTCCCGAAAAACTAATATCAGAATTAAAGCCATCAAAGCCCTCTCTCAAAAATTCAACCCATCCAAGTTCCTCAATTTCATCACCCTCAGTTTCAGATGGGAAATTATTGGAGATCTGCAGATCCATTGATATGTCCCTATCTTCAGATTCAGCACCCTCAGTTTCAGATGGGAAATTATTGTTGCTTCTTGCGCTACCACATACTCTATTTGGTAAAATCCCAATAATTCCTATTACCTGCATGCAATTAGAAAATTCAATATTTTTCATTTAGCAAATCTCGTAAAGTATTTAGATAAAGTAACAAAAATTGTTTCTTTATATATATATCTTAAAGAAAGAGAGAGACCTGATTAAATAGCCCGCTTGGTGAGGTATTCAACAACATGGAACCATCCACAGAAACGTAACTTATTGATTGTGGAAGTCCTTGAATTTCACGAAGAAGCTTGCAAGATCTAGCAATTAGATCTTTTAATCTGGGAAATCTGCTAATGCTTTCAGGGATGGTAACAATATTGGTATAAGATAGATTTAATTCTTCCAATGCGGGGAAGTAATCAGGCTTCATCAAAAGATCTAATTCAATTATGCCTTCATATGCCTGGAGACTCAAATATGTCATGTTCACAAACCCGGAAGAGCCATCAAAAGAATCGCACGTCGGTCTCAATTTGGCAGTAGGACTGTACAATAACCGAAGCTGTTGCATTTTATAAATGCTATCTGGAAGATCCCGAAGGTTTTTGCACCGTTGAAGGTTTAATTCATCAAGATTAGTGAGATGCTCGATTGATGAAGGCACCTCTCTAATACCACTCTCAGTTAACCATAACTCCTTTAAACATTCCATTTCTGGATGAAAATTAGGGAGCTTCTCAAGGCTTGAGCAACCAGTAAGTTTAAAAAGATAAAGAGATTTCAACCTGAGCTGGCTTGGAAGAATTCGAAGTTTGCTACAACCATTGAGATACCATTCTGTAAGGTTTTCAAGAGATCCAAAGCATTCATCAATCTCAACTAAATTTCCACAATGACAGAGGTTTAAGTATTTTAAATTTGGGGCCTCCAATTCAGTTAACTTAACTAAATTTTTACAACCAAGGAGATTCAAACTCTCTAAATTTGGGGCCCATAATTTAGGTAATTCCGTAATAAATTCGCAATCACTGAGATTGGCATCTACCAAATTTTCAAACCGACACCCCTGTAGGAAAAAAAAAAAAAAATCAAAAGTTAACTACAACAAAATTTAACAAAAATCTCAATTTAAAAATATACATAATCATACCTGCGTGATTAGCTTTGGCAATCTAACATGGTTTTTAAACTCGGACCGGACCGTATGGTCCGACCCAGTTAACCGTGAACCACTCTTGGTTACGGTTCTTGTAACTGTAAGAACCCCCCGAACGAAAAAAGCACAAAACCGCTCGAACCGCGATCGGACCGTATGGTTCTCAGAACTGTGCAATCTAATGCGACTATCTGGCATCTCAATAGCAACAAGTTGTTCAGGAAAATACTCAGATGGCCAGTGAAAAGGATAATTGGGCCACTTAAGAAATATTAGACTATTGGGAAGAAATTCAAGTGGTTCACAAATATGTACATTCTCAACTATTAGAAATTTCAGATTTTCCATCTTTTTGAAAGCTTCCGTGTGTAGTTGCACTTTTACTAATTGGGGCGAATGCAACATTATGCCTCGGATTTTTCCTGATCCCTAATTGGAAAAGCATCAAGTCAACTCATAATAGAATTTTCCAAATGTATAATGATTTTAAAATTTTAAGCAAAAATAATGCTGATGAACTAATATTTAAAAAAATGTTAGAAAGAAAAAAAAAAGAAAGAAAAAAATACATTACATCTACCTAGTGAAAAAGAAAAAAATAATATATATATATATATATATATGCATAATCAACTTACTGTATTATTTTTCAGTACATGAAGGACATCATCCTTGTGCCACAACCTACTACGACAACCAGGCTGTTCAGGGGACTCACAATGAACAATTTGCCGACCCAAATCTTGAAGTAAATCATGCATCCACAAATTTCCTTTTGAGATGGTTATGAGAGATTTTTCCTCAAGAACATCTATATCAATGCTTGGCTTGTAACAGGGAGTTCGTAGTATATTTATTACACGATTTTTGTCTTCTCCTTTGAAGAAACAAGCAATATCTAAAAATATTTTTTTCTCTGTTTCTTCCAAGCCATCAAAACTTATCTGGAGTGTATTCAAAACTTTTTTCGGAGGAGTTTCTTGTAGTCTACCTAGGGCACTTTCCCATGCATCAAGGTCTCTACCTTTCAAGAAGGAACCCAGAACTTCAAGAGCTAGAGGATGGCCTTGAGCATAACATATCACTTTCTTGGACAACTCCACATAACCTTCTGAAGGATGGTCTTTCTTGAAGGCTTTTCGACTAAATAGTTGAAGAGCTTCATCACTATTCAATTCCTTAGCCTTGTATATTTCAGCTTCAGCCACATCATGTCCGATCAATAGATGTTGATTTCTTGTTGTTATAATGACTCTACTCCCTTGACCAAACCATTCTCGCATGCCTACTAGCGCTTCTAATTGATCAGGTTGATCCACATCATCAAGAACGATAAGAACACTTTTATAATGTAATCTTTTCTCTATCACACTACTTCCCCATTGAACATCTGAAAAATCAATATTTCTTTCCATCAAGGTATCAGAAAGAAGCTGTTTTTGTAAATGAACTATACCCTGTTTTCCACATTCTTCTCTAACATTGGCAAGGAAGCTGCTGCCTTCAAAACGATGACGAAATTTATCATAAACAACTCGTGCTAGAGTTGTTTTGCCCATTCCCCCCATTCCCCAAATCCCTATAAAGCGAACATCATTCAACCCCATGCCTAATAAATTCACCAATTCCTCCATACGAGAGTTTATTCCAACAAAATCCTTGGGAACAATTGAGTATGTAGAAGTCAATTTATCCAATATCTTTCCAACTATTTCTTCGACAACTTTTGCCTCATGTCTGCAACGAACATAGGACAATAATTTTGTTGAGTTAGCAAATGCCATAAAGATAGAAAATATTCAGTAAATCAATTGTCCTTGCTTATCAAAGCATTCCTACACACACGCACACATATATGTGACCTGAGTAGTGGTCTCATAAAAAAAAAAAAAAAAATCTATATGGTGGTATTGGGTGAGAATGGTTAAAATATGCCAACATCCTTAAATATGAAATTAATAACCTTCAATAAAGCTTTTGAAATTGAAAATATAATTGCAGTTGCTCCTGGGTTTTTTCATCACAACATGTCAAAATTAGACCAGGGAAAATGGGACTTGAGCTCATTAACCTGATTAAACTTAAAATATAAATATATATATATATATATATATGGGTCGGGTTTTTTTGGACACATAAAAAGACAAGTCAATTCAATCTTGTGAAAGTCCGGGTCAGATTGACTTGTAGGTTAACCATTTTTTAACAACACATGAACTTTTCATTTTGAGTCCTTTTTTGTTCTTTTCTTCCACTTTTTTTTTTTTTTTTGTCACTTCTACTTATTTAATTTCCTTTAGAGAATAGTCATAGTTATAAAAAATATAGTTCTTTATTGACATGTGTTTATTGAATACTAATTTATATTAAAATTTTATATTGGAGTTGAAAATATTGACAATATTACTCACCAACTTGGTGTATAATTCTCAAGTAAATTGAGATGTAATTCATATTAATTATTTACTTATTTTTCTTTTCCCCAATATGTTATATTTTATTTGTAACATTTTATACATTTAGTTATCTTTGAAGATAGTCTAAGTTTATTTATATTTTGGATGCAATAGGTGCACCTAATGAGGTTGGTAATGTGATATGGTCCAAATCTAGTGTTTGTTTGTCTGTTCTTGTGTAATGATGGTAAGATTAGTAAACAAGTTTGGACTATGTAACTTTAAATATTTATGTATTATTTAATTTGGACTATGTTCATTTATGACTTTATGTATTATTCAACTTTGTCCAAAAAAAATGATTTTATATGTTATTCAACATTTATTTTTAAGTGATTTTGTTTGTAAGTTCTCTTATTTGTTATAAAAGGTAGAGAAGATAGAATGTTTGATTTTTTTCATTATATATATATTTTTTAATGTGGAAAGATATGGGTGATATCGGGTCAACCTAGCCCTCAAAAGCCTGGGTTAGAGTCATAGGTTTTGTGACTCATTTAGGACAGTTGTTTCTAACCCGAAACCAATTTGACCCAAACTCAACTAGGTTGAACCCAAACCTTATCAACCCACCTTGTTTGCCAGGTCTAGTAAAATAATATATAAAAAGGATGGGTTCAAATTACATGTTATATGGTTTTACAAGAGTTAAAAATTTTCTAAACCCTACAATCCTATTATAGATTTATCGATGAAAATTCAATAGATGAAAATTCATTATTTGTTATATTATAAAAGAAGACTAGATTACAATTTGCATCATCTAACTTAGAACAAAATTCAATTCATTTCTCTAACTTCACTTCCATTCAATTGAGTCCTCTAAATTTTAAATTTTCAAATTTATTCAATTAAGGTCTTCCGTTAGGCTTCGTTTGGGAGTTCATAGGAGAATAGAATGGAATGAAAATGAATAATCATAAAGAAATGGAAATGAATGAAATGTATTTAAGTAAGGGAAAGGAAATAAATGAAATTGAATTAAGTAACCTTGTTTGGATATTTTAAAATAAATGAATGGAAATAAATGGAATGTAAGTAACCTTATTTGGAAGTAACATAAAAGGAAAGAAATGGAATCATTTTATGAAAATATTACGATTAGACCCTTATTTCAAAATAAATGGCTAAATATATAGGAGTATTTTGAGAGTTTTAATAAAAAATTAGAATGATTATATTCCCTCCATTAAAACTCTTTCAAATAAAGGAAATGAAGAATATTCTAGAATTATTTTTTCATTCATTTCCATTTTATTTTATTTTATCTTCCTAAAAGAGTGCTTAAGATCATGTTGTTATTGTCCCCAAAAACATTTTTTAAAATTAAAAAATTTAAAAAACTAATACAAACTTTTTAAAATGCAAGTGACATCTACGCGATGAAGGTGGTGGACAAAGAGGCCTTGGTGAAGAAGAAGAAGGTGCAGAGAGTGGAGATGGAGAGGAAGATGCTGGACCATCCATCCTTTTCGGCCTAAGCTCCACGCCAAGTTTGAAGCCTTGCATCTTTGTTGCATTGTCACGGAGTTTTGCTCCAGCGGTGACTTGCACCCCTTGTGCCACAAACAAATTGTTGGTGACGAAGAAGGGTGTAACGTGTGGAAGTTGTTTGTTTGTTAGGAAAATTATGGAAAGGTAAAGAAAAGTTGTTTGAGAAAAAATATTGTACAGAAAATTTGTTGGAGTTTTTTTTTTTTGGGGGGGGGTTAAATATGTATAAATTTTTGCTGTATTTATGTATTCTAGATGAGATTTTAAAAAAAAAAAAAATTCCTTTCCTTTTTTCCTCTAATTTGGAAAAGAAATGATAAATATTTTTTCCCTGATTTATAATTTTTTTAATTAAAAATTTTCAAAATAACAAAACCACATATTACCGAGCATGAATTGTAATTTAACCTATAACAATGAGCTATTATTTTGTGTAATTTTGTCTGTATATTAGTTTGGGTCAAAAAATGTAAAAGTGAGTCTTTACACAGAAAAATCTTTTTTGTAGCATAAGCAATAAGAATGTAGGGCAAGTTTAATACTATAATGGGCCCAAGCCCAGTAAGCTAACATGTATACAATAACAACTGACATGGATCATCAATCCTCACAAATCTAAAGTAATCGTTTAGGTAATTTATTAAACAAAAAAAAAAAAAAAAAATTGATTGATAAAGAAAATATAGTGTAGATGTAAGTTATAGCTTTTTTTTTTTTGGTAATTGGTTTCAATTTCTTATTTGAGCCTAGTATTAGAGGGTTTTTTTTTTTTTTTGGTACAGCACCTAGTAGTATTGGAATTAGTATGACGTAATTGTTATGTTTAAACTAAATCATAATTTAAAGCTGACTATAATATATATATTTCAAAGAAGTAAACATATAATTTTTTTTTGAGAAGATGTAAAACATATAATTTGAATGCTTAAAAGTGAGATGAAAAATAAATTAACTTGGAAGTATTAATAGTATGGTCATATATTCAAAAAAATTTAAATGTTCTATGTATGTCTTTGATTTTTCACAGTCCTTTAAAAACTATATCGCAATGTACAAAAATGTTTTAAAACAACAAATAAAATTCAAAAAATTGGTTAGAAAAAATTGTGAAAACATACCATGTCATAATTTTTATGCTACAAATAAGAATTTTTTTTCCTTGATTATATTGGGAGAGTTAAAAGACTAAAGTATATAGCAGTTTCAAAGAATTCCGAAAACAACAACATATAAAAATTGGCAAGTTGATTAGGGGATATTGCGATAATATATCATATTATATATATATATATATATATTTTTTTAAGATAATGACAGAAATTTAATTCAATGTGAATATATGTTGTTATTTTAAGGTTACAAATAATATTTTTTATGGTCTTTTGGAGAGTGTTATATTTTCAATTAAAAATTTTTAATTAAGAATATTTTATACACACAAAACTGAAATCTCAATTTTTGGAATACTAGCTGTATTTTCTACAATGGAATTGGACAAGAATGGTGGACTTGTGACTTGCTATCTTTAACAAATATACATAAAGTAACTTATTGTGATCCATATAATATTTTTTACTTGAAAATTTATATGAGAAACTGAAACTCATCAAATTCCCTTTGAAGTGTAATTGATTATATACAAACTTTGCAAAAGTTACTCAATTATCAAAGTTGGAATTTGATTGACTTAAATATCACTAGCCAGTAGAAAATCAAAAGCAAAAAGACAAGAAAAGAAAGTGATCGTATGGTGAAGTGAAGAAATTCTTACTTGTCTCGTAAATCCCACCCAGCAATTTTACCAACCTTTGTCAAAGCAGCTTTCCATCTATGTACTTCCTCTATGTTATCTTCGTGAAGCTCTTCATGTTTAGCAAAGGCTTCTCCAAAAGTCTTCCTCAAATTCCTCACATCACTAGGATCTATGTAATGAAAAACAGGCAAAATTATAAGCCTCTCCTTTTCCATGCACTCAACAATCTTTGCTAGTTCAACCAAACACCAACTCGATGAAGCGTAGTCCTGTGAGATAATGACAACAGCAAATCTTGACTCTTCTATTGCTCTCAAGAGCTCTGGAGCAATGAATGTCCCTCGCTCAAGTTTTTCATCATCCCTGAATGTGAATATCCCTTTTTGATTCAGAGCAGCATATAGATGGTCTGTAAAAGTTTTACGAGTGTCACTGCCTCTGAAACTAAGAAAGACATCATATTTAAATCCAGATACGGTAGAAGAAGAAGATGAGAATGCGCTTTCTGAGCCCATAAAAGCCATCGGATGTTAATTTGGTGATTCTTGAACTACAAAACAGATATGGATCAAGTATAATGAAGCCAAAAGCAGGGAGAAAGGGAGAGAGAAGGCGAAGGTGTCACTGCCGGCTCCCTCGTAGTTGAATTAGCGCTATATATATGCAATTAGTTCCCCGCATATGCGTTGTGGTTAAAAAATAAGTGACTTTTAGGTAATTTACTTAGTTAAATGCACTTTTTATTTCGAACATTAGAAAATAAGCAAATAGAAAAAATATATAATTGTTCATCAAAAAATATATATATATATATATATAATTATTATATACATATATATATTATATTATATATATGAGAGGGTATCATAACAGTACTCTCACGCTGACAGAGACAAACTTTTCTTTACTATTTTTTGAGGTGGGTCACAGACACAAACCTGACAACCCACTACCCTTCTTTTTCTTTTTCTTTTTACAGGAAAAACAGCAGTAGAGTACAGAAGACTCCTCCTTCCAAGAAGGTAACACTGCAAAGGACGCTTTTAAAGACAAATAGAGAAGAGAGTGTGAGCGCATTGAAAAAGAAGAGTAGTGGGTGGTAGTACATTTTAAATTAAATATGTTAAAACTCAAAATAATTGAAGATGAATAAAGAGATGAGTTATAATAAAAATTGTTAAAGAAAGAGTTGTTAAAGAAAGAGTTACTTGTATGTAAGTTAGATTAAATAAATTAAGAGAAGTTTTCTAAATTAATAAATAACATATAGATTATGTGAAGGGTTGGAAGACTATATATACGGCTATGCTATGGACTAATCTCATATTAAGAGTGAATGAAGAAAATAGTTAAAAGCAAAGTGTATTGTGTGAGAGAGTGAATTCTATAATATTCCTAAATACTTAAGAAATTTCGGGCCAAAGAAAGGTGTTCTTCTGGTGGAGGTTTGGGCTTGAACACTTTGTGCAGAAGTTGTTCTAGCCATACAACATTTGTTGGGCTGTTGTATTCTGGGGGAGACAAGTCAGAAAAGGTCTGCACCGGTTACAAAATTTAGCCAACCAAGAGATTGAATCTCCTTAAAGAGAGCGAGTACCGCGCCTCAGTCCAAATAGTGTTGTGTAATTTTTCTCATTGAATTAATAATATTCAGAAGTACTATTCAGTTTCTCATTGTGTTATTTTCATTATTATTATGTTTGTACCAACAGTGGGTTTTCTGTGTCAGTGTAACAGGCGTTTTCCACGAAGCTACTGTACAGTTGCCTCCTCACTTTCCTCTAATTTCCCACAATACATGCCAGAAACTTTACCACTCTTTCTACAGTACATGCCTTCTCTTTTTCGCTGAAAATTATGAACGCAGAGTGAACGCATTGAGAAAATATATTACAATCAATTGCATGCCATTTTTTTAAAAAGTAAGTCAAGTCAAGTAAATATTTTTGTATTAGATTTATATTTGTTGGGGATATCTAACTATAAACAAACAAAACACAAAAAATTGATGAAGAAGTTTGTCCACAAATTGAAAAGAAAGTTCAAGAATCTTCAAGTCAATTCGGTGCAAGTCATCATATGTCGAGAACACTTCTACATCTCCAAAATACCAAATTGAAAGGAAAGCACCTGCTTTTACAAGTTGAAAATAAAAGTTTTGATAGGTAATACATAAATAGAGCTTATAAGATGACACTTTCCCCACATCCACAAAATACCAAATTTTGGAGCTTCATATGCATGGTGCATTTTCTTTGCCATCCTCACTTCATTTTTTATTATTATATATGCCTCCATGTATATATGTTTTTGTAAGTTCAAATTATCGTGTTAACGATAGGTGTAAACGTTCCATTTCATTTTGACCTATGCTCGAGCCCCTCAATGACAAGAAATCAATCCGCTATCAAAATTATTAGCATTGTTTGTGGAGTCTAATTAGCAAATTAACCCAAAAGTGGCCTAATACAATCTAAACCCAAGCCCAACTAAGACCCAAGAACTAAGCACAAAAATCCATTTCTGACTTAATTTGGACGAGGCTTACAGAAAGTGCATACTCTGAGTATATGATGCGTATGCACCCAATCTATGGGGTACACACCTTCAGTAATATTTATAGTCTAACAGCAAATATCTCTTAGATATATATATATATATATATATATATATATATATAAATAGGTAAAGTTGAGAGAAAAATCCAATTAGATTTCAAGTTAAAATTCAATTAGAGTCTAATTTTGGGCCACGTGTCCCATCTAATCCAAGCTTTTAAATTTTTGTGTCAACTGAGTTAATTCAATGTCAAAATTGGATTTCAATTAGAGTTTAATTTTGCGCCACGTGTCCCATTTAGTCTAAGTTTTTAAATTTTTTTTGCCAAGTGAGTTAATTCGGTGTAAAAATTAGATTTCAATTAAAGTTTATTTTGCTCCACATGTCTCATCTAATCTAAGTTTTTTTAAATTTTTGTGCCAAGTAAGTTAATTCAGTGTAGAAAAAGATGAGTTCAATATAAATAAATTATAAAAAAACACTCTTTTTTTTTATAGAATTATAAAAACACTTAATCATATATTTAACTCTATATATAAAATTAGAGGAAAAAAGAGTTTGGATGATTTTATGTTTATGGGCCATTTTTTTGTGTAACTAAAAATAATTCAAATTTATAAGTTATTTGTGTAATATACCATGACTATATACGGTCCATTACTAACTAGGTAATGTGTATATATATTCAATTAGAATCAAATTGGATTTCGTTTTTGTTAGCTTTCCATAAAAATTAAATTGTTTAGATTTTTTATGTTATTTTTTCTCTAAACTAATGAGCATATTTTTTATACTATTGTTTATTAAGATATTTTGTATGCAAAGATCTTGAACCTAAAAAATTGTAATTAAACTAAACGATCTCATGCACCTATCTCCATTAAATTTAGGAGATACTATTGAACTAATCCATTCTCTTTTATTTTGAGTTGTATTTAGTAGAATTTCACGTACAATAATTGCAAATTGATATTGTATATGTAGTATCCAATAATTCAAAATTATATAGATAATAGTAATGTAATGAGAAACTTGACATAACTAATATCATGAAAATTGCAAGAAAAAACCATTTTAGTACCTCTAAATGTCCTAGTCGAATTAATATCCTATATATTTAATAACTCAAGCTAACATCAATAACCACTTCACTTTATGCACAGGTTACATACTAGCAAGTTATAAAAAATATACCAAATCAACCATGCTTTTCACTACCAGTTCTTGTAGTCTCGCCTACAATACTAGTAACAATTCTTACAAGGAATACTTTTACTTTCGGTCTTTTCTTTCTATGGTTCATAGCATGGGATTAGGGCTGTCCACACCCACCCGTGACCCGCAAAACCCGTCCGACCCAGAACTACCCGAACCGAAACCGTCCGACCCGAGGAGAGAGGTGGTCGACGGCGGGTCTCAAAGGTTCAAAACCGATGCCGACGGGTTGGATGGTGGATCTCCTTCTCCAAAAACCGAGCCACCCGATCCGACCGGCTAAAGGCCAAATCTACCTCCAATCCGGTGAAAACATACTGATTTTCGCTCAGATCTCCTCATTTTCGCTCATATCCAGCTACAGTTTACTGGGTTTCGCTTAAATACAACACAAATCTGGTGCGTTTTTCTCAAATCCAACGAAAATCTAGTAATTTTTTGCTAAGATCCGGTGGGTTTTCCTCAAATCCGACGAAGATATGGTGTTATTTTGCTCAGATCGAGTGGTTTTGCTCAAATCCGGTGAAGATCCGGCTAAAAAACATGTAGTTGCCGCCGATTTGAACCTCTGGCAGCATATTTTCAACTTCGACCGACCCGACCGCCGACCAACCGGGTCCGATCCGACTTGACCCGTGGGTTTTTGCGGTCAGCGGCGGGTCTTCTCATCGGAAACCCGATGTCATCGGGTCGGTCGCGGGTTGGGCATAAACCCGACCCGGACCGACCCGTGGACACCCTTACATGGGATGTAAAAGTAAAAAATTTTCCCTTAAAAACAAGTAATTTATTTCTTAAATTATTTAATTGTTACAATTACTGGAAAATGGGAGTTTGAACTTTGGTTCTTTTCATAAGGAAACTAGTAAATATCTCTAAACTATAAAACTCTTGAAGTTGCAACTAAAAGTAAATTATTAATGTGACATAAATCAATATAATTTATGCCAATGATTACATTGTTACATAATAAATCAATTGTGATGAGTGACGACTTTATTTTATGTCAATAGTTATCGACCAAGTGAATCATTAAAATTCTAATTGAGTATTTTTTTTTTTAAACAAAAAAGTTCAAGCAGCTCTTATGATCTAGCTACCAACAAATAGTCAAATTTATACTTACCCTTTTGTTGATTTCATGTTGAAATTAACAGGCTCATATCTAAACTAAATAATTAAAACCTCAATGAGTTGGTATAATGGTTCTTAAAACATCACAAAATCCATGAGGTGTTGGGTTCAAAACCCCTAACCCTATCTCCTAAAGGATTCCTCCAATTAATTAAGCTAATTTAGATTGGGATAAGAATAAGATTAACTCATATTTAAATATTCAACTTTCTTTCAATTTTTATCAATTTTTACCAGCAGAGGACTAAGAAATCATTTGGCCTTGTACATCAGTAACAATCACAATGGTATTGTTCCCATAAATAATAATAATAATAATAATTAAAAAAAAAGATAGTTCCTAAAGCCCTAAAATTAAACATTCGATATTTTAAAAACAAAATGTTAATTTAAACATATCAAGAAAATCTATTTTGTAAAATATATGAATGAGTTTCCTATAATAAATAAAATACAAAATATTTGGATTTAAATATTAATTCTAAACACCCCATCACATCAAGAAATGGGATCCGAATCTTAAGGATTTTTCAATCGTGATCTTTTCTGGAGATATCAGGACTAACCTCACACCAGATTCCTTATGATCTTTTAGGTAATTTACTTAGTTAAATGCACTTTTTACTTCGAACATTAGAAAAATAAGCTAATAGAAAGAAAAAAAAAAAATATATATATATATATATATATATATATATGGGAGGGTATCGTAATAGTACTCTACACACAGACACTTTTCTTTACTATTTTTTGAGGTGGGTCACAGACAGAAACCCGACAACCCACCACCCTTCTTTCTCTTTTTCTTTTTACAGGAAAAATAGCAGTAAACAGTGTAACACGCTACTAAGGTAACATGTACCTGTTTGGTTTCAGCTGAAAGTGGCGTCCAGCGTTTTCAGTTTTTTTTTTTTTTCACGTGAACAGTAAAATTATATGATTTTACTGTACAGAAGACAAAAATACTGTCCACACTGTTTATATACTATTCATGTGTTGTCAAGTTTGTGTCCGTGAGTACTACCATGATACCATCCCATATATAGATATATTTTTGTTTTCTAATATTTGAAATAAATGATACCTCTGCATTTTTTTTTTATGAGAAGTTAGTTTTCTCATGATTATGTACTATTCAGTAGGTCTCATGCACTGTTCATGGAACTCACAAACCTTTTTTTGTTCAACAAAACTTTTATTAAAAATAGATCTCACGGCACTATTCACACATTTAAAAATTATTTTGCTACAGTGTTTTCAGTTTTCAGTAAAATAAGCGATATCCAAACAAACCCTAGATTACTTCAAAGCAGTCTAGCTAACAATTTATCCTATCATTATCTAATTAACCAATTCTTTATAACAGTCTGTATTTTGTATCCAAGAGTTAAACCCTTTTGGATATATAATACAGTCAGTTTTTTTAAAACCTTCTTCTCTCTTCTCAAGTGTGTTAAAAATACTTAGTATTCTAAAAAAAATCCTAATAACAAAAATAAAATCTTAAATAATAAAATTAAATAAAAACTAAGCACATAATAGAAGTGCATTAGCTTTAAGAGGTTTTTAAAACAACTTTAGAGGTTAAAAAAAATAATTACATTTTTTTGTTTGTCGTTTTTTATATAAGATTATGATAGTTTAAGATTACAAAATATTTCACATTATTCTAATCTCATCACCTCATTAAATGTTGGTAATCTTATATGGGTCCGATTAATATATGCCCTTTAGGGCATACATTAACAAATCCGTTTTTGGAAAAAATTTTATCAAAAATTGAAAAAGCTGTCAAAATTTTTTTAATTTTCGATAAAGTTTTTTTCAAAAATGATATACTATTGTGTGCTCTTAAGGCACACGTTGGTAAAATCCATCTTATATTACTAATTGGTGAAGATATAATAATTTATATTAAAAAAATTGTACATACTAATAAATTTATTATACTTATAAAAATGATTAAAATAAAATAAAATAATCCTAAAATACATCAAAACCACTAAAAAGAGAATGTCATTGTTTGAAGTAAACTGTAAACTGCAATGGTATGTAGCACTGTAAACCCGTGTTTTCCACGAAGGTACTATAATGTACAGTAATCTCCTCTAATAATTTTCTCGCAATGCGCAATGGATTTTTATCAGTCATTGTCAATTGCCCATACATTCATTCAAACGTACAACAGAAGCTTTACCACTGTTTCCACAATACATGCCTTCTTCTCTTGTTGACTGAGGATTAAGATTAAGAAGAGTGTGTGAATGCATTGAAAAAGAATAGTAGGTTGTCTGTGTCAGTGTAACATGCGTTTTTCATGAAGGTACTATACAGTTGTCTCCTCACTTTCCTCTAATTTTCCACAATACATGCCTTCTTCTCTTGTTGACTGAGGATTAAAGATTAAGAAGAGTGTGAACGCATTGAAAAAGAAGAGTAGTGGGTTGTCTGTGGGAGTACTACCATGATACCATCCCATCCCATATGTGTCAGTTGTCTCCTGACTTTCCTCTAATAATTTTCTGACAACGCGCAATGGATCATAAACTTCAATGAATTATCCACGATACATGCCAGAAACTTTACCACTCTTTCCACAATACATGCCTTTCTCTTTTTGACTGAAAATTATGAACACAGAGTGAACGCATTGAAAAATATATGTTGCAATTAATTGCATGCCATTAAACAAAAAAAAGTCAATTAAGTAAATATTTTGATATTATATTTCTATTTGTTGGAGACTTGGAGCAATCTATAACTATAAACAAACAAAACAAAACAAAACACAAAAAATTGATGAAGAAGTTTGTCCACAAATTAAAAAGAAAGTTTTGAATCTTCAAGTTAATTGTCATGAAATTTCCCAAGAGTCCAATACGGTGCTTATAAGTCATCATATGTTGACGACCACTTCCACATCCACAATATACCAAATTGAAAAGAAAGTACCTTGCTTTTACTTGATCATAAAAGTTTTGATAGGTTTTATATAATAGAACTTATAAAATAACATTTTCACCACATCCACAAAATACCAAATTTTGGAGTTTCATATGTTATAACTTATAACTACTTCTATCTTTCTTAATTCCTTGGGTTGATATGCATGGTACTTTCTCTTTGCCATCCTCAATTAATTTTTTATTACTATATATGCACTGGTGGCTACACGTAGAGTGCAGGGTGGTCACAAGACAACTTGACTTGGAAAAAAATTAATTATTATATGTAAATTTTAAAAATTTTATAATTTTTTATCCTTAAAAAATATTTGGGACCACCCTAAATTTTTTTAGGGTCAACATAATTATACTTTGGACAAAATTTAGCAACAAACTTAGTTGTAGATTAAGACTACAACTTCACTCAATCTTTTTTTTATTGGATGTGAATTTTGGCAAATTCACCATTAGATTACATTTTTTTCTTAAATCCTCCATGCAAAATTTCAAAAAGCTCAAATATCAATAGTTATGTTATCACTCAAATCGTTAAATTTCAAATTTTTGTTATCTAAAATTATACATAAAAAAATAAGTTTATAGATTAAATAGTAAATAACTTTTGATTGACAAGAAATTTGACATGTGTTTTAAGAACATAAAGAACATACAATTTAACATTTAAATTTTTAAAATATGTAACCATGTTAATTTGTTTAGTGAGAGTTGTAGCAAAAGCCTAAGAAAATTTTTATGAAACTAAATTTTGAAAAAGATATAATTTGCAGCATTGATAATGAGATTATCATGCAAAGATTTCAAAATAAGAAAATTCAAAAAGAAAATTGTAAGACTTATGTCTTTGTGTTTGTATGTGTTTTTTTTTTTTTTTAAATTATGGTCAATATATGAAGTTCTATTTTTATTAAATTTTGTATAATTTAAGTTTCTTAATGACCACCTTGAAAAATATTCTTGGAGCCGCCACTGTATATATTCCTCCATGTCTATGAGTTTTCAGATGTCCAAATTATCATTAAGGATAGGTGTACATATAAAGAGAGTTAAAGACAGAAAAGGTTATAGGGTATGTGTCATTTGGAATAAATGTGACAAAAGAGGCGAAATGTGGACATGAAAGGGAGCAAGGAGTTTCGGGTTCACATGACTCAATATTTCCAAATAACCAAAAGGGTTCAGGTGCTCGTATAAAAAAAAAAAATATATATATATATATATATATTTATGTAAGGACACGGTTTGTAACGAACCGTAACAGTGTTGGGTTCGCGCGTACAAAGGCCCAAACAATATGATTTGTAGAGCGTGGGTTTGAAAGGCTAGGCCTCAGTCACCAGACGGTGGGTTTTTCATGGTGTTCATACATGATTAAGTCATTTTCTCCCTAGGAGTCTTTCTCCTAGAGGCGGGCTGGGAGGCTCTGGTTTTTAGCCATTTTTCCCAGCATCTTCTTTGGATTCTAATCTTTCCCTTTTATACTCGCATGCGTTCCTTATCCTTCGTCCACGTGTAGGATCGACTTTTCCTAGACTGATACTTGTCCCATCAGCCCATACCCAGAGTGGTTGGGGGTGGTTGTAAAATCTGAAGAGTATGGCTCTGTCAGGTGTAGAGTATTGAATGGCAGTAAGGGCAGCTTTCCCTGATCGTTATACTTTCCAGCGTATCCTTTTCTATTGACCAAGATATTTTAAATTCTCTTCCAAGTTGGTCCTATACCGTTTTTACCCTTCCTTCCGGTGAGACCTCGGACATGCCGAGGACTGAATCGTCCTCGGCTGTATCCCAAGGCTATTTCGTACTTGTATTGCCGAGCCTGGGCCATAACCTTCCTCGGCTTGGGCCCTTGGACCCCAACGAATAAATGGGCCTGGCCCACGAATTATTGGGCCTCACAATAGCCCCTCAAAACCCTACTGTCCAACCTCTTGGTTAGAGAGGAGGGTTTTAGTAATACCAAGCCTTTATTACAGCTCGTTTAACTCAGCCCTTTATTAATGTTGGCGTTTCTTCATCTGCCCAGGAAATGTACCGGTTTACGAGACATTCCTTTGAATTCATTCACAATGCGTTCATACCGTTTGGCTATCCAAAACGTGCCTTCAATAATTTCCCTTTACGAGACCATTTAAATTCAATGGTTATTGATGGTGTGGGGAAGTGGAACGGGTATATTCTCGTTTACAGATTTTCTTGGAAATCTGAACAGATTAAATACCTTCCGTTTCGCCCTTCATATAAAAAGAAGAAGCAAGAGGTTATTTCTCCTGTACATAAATCCTTTTAAGCCCTCTGAAATCTGAAACCCTTAGACTCCTCCAGAGTTTACTTTACCCGCTAGTTATACCTTAATTTGTAATTCGTTCGAAGTAGGAGTAAATAATGAAGGAGCCATACCCTTCTCAGAAATTCCATGTTCTTATGAAGCTAAAAATGGCTCGGTCGGGGCAGGGATGGCAGAGACTCAAGATACTTCTCACCCTCCTTTCAGCCAAAATCCGAAGCAGGGGCTCGTCGCGTCAGGCTTTTGGCGCGACTGAGCTGGGGTCACCCATTATCAGTACCAGCCGCTCTCTTACGAGCATAGCTAACATGGCACCAGCGTGTTAGGAGTCAGGACTGACGCAGGGACAAAGCATCCCTGCTTCTTCCTCTCTTCCTTCACTGGTGCCTCCTTTTGCCTCTCTTTCTTCTTCTTTCCACCGCCAGATCCATCCTGGCGCTTTTCCTTCTTCCTCTTCGTCTCCTCCTTTCTCTTCTTCTCCTCCTTCTTTCTCTTCATCTCCTTCATCTTCTTCTGAAGAAAGTCCTTCTCTCAATATGGGCGCTACTGGGGCAGAGTTTGGAAGGACTTCGGAGACGAGTTTAAAAAGACATCTGACTGTTTATTTGTTATATTGTTGTTGTTTTCCTTTTATTATTTTTGTAATCCACCTTCTATATAGGCTTGTTTAAGCCCCTCTTTGTACGTTGTAATATCTCTTTATATTAATAAAAAGTCGTTATTGCTTTATTTCACACATTCTATCTCTTTATTTCAGAAATGGTTATGCCGTGAATAGACATACTATCTTGTGAATTCTTTTTATTTTTACACTTTGACCGATGTCTAAGACCGAAATCCTAGTTAATAAAAAGATCTTACTCTGTGTTTATAGACACTATCCGACTTAATATTTAACTGAATCGAATAAGTGATACTTAGGGTTGAAACCCCTATTAAGAAAAAAGAAAGGAACATTATGATGAGCTTACTGAGGCGGCCTGGCACAATACCGCCGACCTTAGAGCACTATACTTAGGGCCGAAATCCCTTATCAAAGAAAAAGGCGCTATTATGACCTTACGAGTGCTGTTCGGCACAATAATACAAACTTGAACTAATGACACTTAGGGTCAAAATTCTTGCTAAGGAAAAGATATTATCACGACTTTAATAGAGTTGTTTGGCACAACAATGCCGACCTGCGAAAACAACACTTACCCCCAAAATAGCCGAGATGACAACTGAATGCTCGGTGCGGTGCAGGAAGTAGTCATCCGAAGACATATAACCCAAAAAAATGAACAGCCCCTCCAGGTTGCTGAGTAATAGGGCGTTTCACCATCTTCTTAACAACTTTAATAGCTTTAACCTTTTATGGTATTTGAGCCGAGGATTGAGTAACTTTAGAATTTTTATTAAGTAGCCGACCTTACGAAACTCAGTTTTTCTTCACAAATATTGATAAGTAGTTGGTTTCCCCATAGGTTTGAGTCCGAGGACCATACAATACCTTGGTTCTGTCCAAAACTTGATAAATATTGATAAGTAGTTGGTTTCCCCATAGGTTTGAGTCCGAGGACCATACAATACCTTGGTTCTGTCCAAAACTCATTTTTCTCATCTAAGTAGTTAGTTTCCCCATAGGTTTGAGTCCGAGGACCATACATTACCTTGGTTCTATCCAAAACTCAGTTATGGCATGGGAAATAACCCCTCAGCTATGAAATGGGACCTTGGTTTTAGGGGGATTGGCTCCTCGGCCGAGCCCCTAGAACCATCCATGCGATTAATGCTACAAAGCGCAGCCCTTAGTCAAGAATCATAGCCCCTAATGGAATCCTATGCTAGAACACTATAACCGGCTATTAGAAATGACAAGGGAACTGTCTCGACCTACCGTCTATGCCAACACACAAGCCTCCCCACAGACGGCGCCAATTGTAAGGACACGGTTTGCAACGAACCGTAACAGTGTTGGGTTCGCGCGTACAAAGGCCCAAACAATATGATTTGTAGAGCGTGGGTTTGAAAGGCTAGGCCTCAGTCACCAGACGGTGGGTTTTTCATGGTGTTCATACATGATTAAGTCATTTTCGCCCTAGGAGTCTTTCTCCTGGAGGCGGGCTGGAAGGCTCTGGTTTTTGACCATTTTTCCCAGCCTCTTCTCTGGATTCTAATCTTTCCCTTTTATACTCGCATGCGTTCTTTATCCTTCGTCCACGTGTAGGATCGACTTTTCCTAGACTGATACTTGTCCCATCAGCCCATACCCAGAGTGGTTGGGGGTAGTTTTAAAAGCTGAAAAGTATGGCTCTGTCAGGTGCAGAGTATTGAATGGCAGTAAGGGCAGCTTTCCCTGATCGTTATACTTTCCAGCGTATCCTTTTCTATTGACCAAGATATTTTAAATTCTCTTCCAAGTTGGTCCTATACCGTTTTTGCCCTTCCTTCCGGTGAGACCTCGGACATGCCGAGGACTGAATCGTCCTCGGCTGTATCCCAAGGCTATTTCGTACTTGTATTGCTGAGCCTGGACCATAACCTTCCTCGGCTTGGGCCCTTGGACCCCAACGAATAAATGGGCCTGGCCCACGAATTATTGGGCCCCACAATTTACATCTATAATATTTTTACAATAAATTATAGGTAGTAAGTTGTTATTAGCGTAGTTGTAAAAATGTGAATTGTATCGTGAATCAATTTTTTATTTTTCTTTATCATGCATCGTATAGTATCGTGTATCGTAAGATACACAAATACTTAAATAAAATTATTAAAAAGATTATAGATGTATATATATATATATATATAAAGGGTATGTTCATTATAAATTTTGAATATATTCAACCAATGACTAATTTATTCATAACTTATGTAATAATATTTAACAAGTTAACTAAATAAATCAAACTAGCATGTATTTATAACATACACATTTAAATTGCTTAAATTCAAAAGTTATAATATATTACAAATGACCCAAAAATAATAAATTTTTTCATCATATTCATTATACTGCCTAATCAACCTCATCGAAGTCAATGCTACTGTCACATTTATCATTTTGCAAACTTATTTCTTCATTAAAACCGTTTTCATCACTATTGACATATACTATCTCTTCTTGTTCTTTTTATTTTAATAATTTTTTTCAAAAATATTTCTTCTTGGCATTCTAGTTTCTTGGACTTATAACAATAATGACAAAAATAAAAATAATTATATTATCAATTAATATCTTATTTATAGTATATAAAATATATTTGTAAATATTAAAGTAAAGTGTAAGTCTGTACTATGTAGTCCAAATTTTGTAGGAGAAAGAGAGGGAAAAAAAACTTATGAATATGTTATTTTATTAGGCTAAATTATGTAACCTAATAATTTTCTGTTAAAAACAAGTCTAACAACTTGTTAGATTCAAATAAAAGTACAAATTTTAACAAAAAATCTTATTTTAAAGTATTTGTCTATATATCGTACGATACATACAATTCTACAATACGATACGATTCTTACAATACACACATTATATCGTACGATTTATGAGCACTTATGATACATCAAATTGCCCCTAGGTCATAATGAAGTGGACAGGTCAAACTCCACAATCAAAGTAAGACTATTTATAAATATGTTATTTTATTTGGCTAAATTATGTAACCTAATAATTTTCTGTTAAAAACAAGTCTAACAACTTGTTAGATTCAAATAAAAGTATAAATTTTAACAAAAAATCTCATTTTAAAGCATTTATCTATATATCGTACGATACGTACAATTCTACAATGCGATACGATTTATACAATACACATATTGTATTGTATGATTTATGAGCACTTATGATACATCAAAGTGCCTCTCGGTCATAATGAGGTGGACAGGTTAAACTCCACAATCAAAGTGAGTGCCTATTTATTTCAACATTTTCAACCCAAAAAGCCCGTTTTGAAATAAGCAAATGTCCAAAGCCCATTTGGTGAGTTATAAAATGCAACTTTTTGGAAAAAGTTGCGTTTTGGGCCAAGGCTAAGAACGCGCAAACCATAAAGGAGCTCTGAGGTCCATTTTAGAAAACATCCATGCGCGTTGATCAACTATCCGTTGGACTCTTCAAGCAATTACCAAATTACCCTTCAATAAATCATGCTCATGTCCTCAGTTCTTACGCTTGTTTCTCATTCCTCTCATCTCTTCTCTTTGCTCTGCCCTCTCTGTGTTGCTACAAACACAGCACCACCCAACTACTACTGGTCTACCACCACAATCAACAAAATCAACAAAACCCATTTCAACATTTGATAATCCAAACACAAAATCAACAAAACCAAATCAAAAATAACTCAAAATCAACACAAAACAAATTAAAATCAACTCAAACCCCATTGGAAAACCCATCCCAAACCCAACTCAAAATCAAACCCAAAATCCACAGAAAATCAACTCAAAATTAAACCATCAACTGAAAACCCATAACCCAAACCCAAACCCAAAATCAAAATCAAATACAAACCCAATGGTGGCAAAGACTTAAGGGATCTGAGAATTAAGGAGAGAGATGAGGGATTTCCTTATGTTTCAATCATCTTCATCTTCTTCATCATCATCATCATCATCTTCTCTCTTCCTTGTAGCTTTCGAACTGTCAAAAAGAAAAAAGAAAAAAAAAGAGAGCTCTGTAGCAACTGGAATGTTTTGGAGGAAGTGGTAGGGAAAAAGGGGAAATAAGGAAAAAAAAGAAAAAGAAAAGTGGGAACGTTCTGGAGGTGGTAGGGAAAAAAGAAAAAAAGAAAGGGGAACGTTCTAGAGGAAGTGGTAAGGGAAAAAGGGAAAGAGGGAAAAAAGAAAAAAAGAAAAAAGAAAAGTGGAATGTTCTTGAGGAAGTGGCAGGGAAAAAAAAAAAGAAAAAAAGACGGGTACATGTGTGGAGGAGAAAAAAAGAGGGAAAAAAACCCATAAAAAAAAAAAAAAAGAGGAAAAAAAAAGTAAAGAAATAAGGGAAAAATAAAATAAAGAATGAGAAATTAAGATTGATAAATACTATCACAATATTTTCACAATAAATCTTAAGTGATAGGTTTTTATTAGTTAATATTGGTGAGAAAAAAATAATTTTTTTAGAAACTTTGAAATTTCTTTTTAAAATAATTTTTTAGAAAGTTAAAAAAAAAAAAATTAGAAAGTATTTTCACAATACTTTACATATACATTGTCCTTTTTGATAATTTACCACTCAAACCGTCACTTTTATAAGTGCTAGCTAAACACTCAGTTTTTTCAAAAAACACTTTTTAATAACTTTTACCAAATACTCAGCTTTTAGACAAAACACTTTTTCATTATGCACTTTTTGAAAACTCCACTTTTTGGAAAAAACCCAATTTTAGAAAACTGAACCAAACTCACCCTGAGACTGTTATGAGATGCACTAACTATTGTCAGGGCAACTTTGTTTTAAAGCATAGACCAAAAACAATTGACTGCCCAATGCAAATTACCTAGTGGCCCACTACTACCATCATACCCTCCCACTTTTATTTATGCTAAGTTAGCAAATCTTCGTGTGTAATCTACTTTTCAGAACAATGTGTAATTGCATGTTGTATAATAATGTGCAATGGATATAAACTTTATCAATTATATATAATAAATGGGTAATGGGTTGTAAAGTTTGTGTCTTGACCCACCTCAAAAAAAAAGAAAGTTTGCATCTGTGTGAGACTGTACTACCATGATTGATGATACCATCTCATTTTATATATATTTGCTTATTTTCTAATATTGAAATAAAAAGTGTGTTTAAATAAATTACTGGCTTACTTAAAAATAAAAAACCTACTTTATTTTGATTTTAGTAAGGGAATAAATAAAATAAGTTGTAAATAATTGGTAAATCTTTGTGTAATCCACTTCTGTGTAATCTACTTTTTAGAACAATGAATAAGTGCATGTTGAATGATTTTACGCATACATTTATAAATAAAAATTACAAGCTAATCTTAGGATGCTAGGTTTTAGTTGGTGCATTCCGTGTATAAAATTGTATACATATTTATTTTTCTTCTATTGTGGATTATTACACTATAAGAATTAGATTATAAATTTAAGGATTTATGCATTATTCAACTTATATTGGGTTGATTTTTTTTTCTTTTTTAATTCCTTTATATGTACGGAAAGAAAGAAATAAATAAAAGATGATAGCACTATGTTCAAGTTTTTTTTTTTTTTTTTTTAAGTCTCATGGTAGCATGTGAGCTGATTGGTTGGCCTTGAGGAGTTCATGGTGGTGACTCAAATACACAATGGATATCATCTTTGTGTAACAGTGATTGCACAACACACACTCAATTAACGAGGAACCTTAACTGTGACTACACTAATTCTTTGAACTATAAGCACAAACATGACTAGTATTTTCCTTGAGTCATGTATTAATTAGTTGAGTATAAGCACAAACATAATTAGTTCTAACAATAATCAGCAATGATAACTAATAGCTACATTGGCTTGGTATGCTTGTTACTGCAATGTGTGGTCGTGACATGTTGGCCCACTTCTTTAAGCATTGATATTTAGGGGTGCCCCATGGACAAGGCCGAAAGCAAGAAATTATCTTTTTGTGTTTTCCAAAAGCAAAAGCACAACAAGAAAAAATTGCAATCAATTGCATGCAAGTATGCAACTTTAAAAAAAAAAAAAAAAAAAAAAAGGTAAGTCAATATCCTAATATTAGATTTCTATTTGTCGGAGCTATCTAACGAAAAACAAAAAATACAAAAAATTGATGACAAAGTTTGTCCACAAATTAAAAATATAGTCCAAGAACCTTCAAGTCAATTGTCATGAAATTTCCCAAGAGTATACGATACTTATAAGTCATCATATGTTGACGAACACTTCCACATCCACAAAATACTAAATTGAAAAGAAATTACCTTAACTTTACTTGTTGAACATAAGAGTTTTGATTGGTATTACATAATAGACCTTAAATGCCAAATTCATATGTTATAGCTACTTCTATCTCTCTTAATTCCCTAGATTCACATGCATGGTACATTCTCTTTGTCATCTTCACTTAATTTTCAATCAATAAATATGCCTCCATGTCTATGAGCTTTTGTAGGTCCTAATTTTCATTAACAATAGGTGTAGACACCCCATTTCGTTTTGACATATACAATATCCGCTACCAAAATGAATAGCATCGTGTGTGGAGCCCAATGAGCAGATTAACCCAAAAGTGGCCTAATACAATCTAAGCCCAATTATAACACAAGAACTAAGCCCAAAAAATCATTTCTAACCTAATTTGGCTGAGGCTTACAAAAGGTGCATATGTCAGATATATGATGTGCACGCACCCAATTTGTGACGTATACACCTTTTGGACAAAAAACTCATATCAGTCCATTTCTATTTTGATGAGATTCTAGGGCAACTAGCCTGATCAACTAGCTACACAAACATCTAACCTAACCTTAGAATACTAGTTCTCCTATAAATACCCAAATTTTCACCATCCAAAGAGGCTAAACTCTTCCACCTACTAAAACCAGTGGTGGAGCCAGGATCTGACTTGAGGGGGGGCAAAAATTACATTTGACATCACATTTACGCATGTGCAAGCAAACACACACACACACACACACACACACACACATATAGTATATGAGATCAATTTGCAAAATAACAATTCATTTATGTGTATATTAAGCAATGTTTGAATGCAAGAAAATTCAAAATAAAATAACATATTCATTATATTATTTATCTATTAGGGGTTTATTTACATAAAAAATCATTTTGAAATTGTAATCATAAAAAGTGTTATATCATGAGGGTTTTGGTTTAAAAAATCATCTTATTTATTAACTATTTATTTATATAATTTTAAATGCATTTATTGTATTATATAATATAATAGATGAAATATTAATAGATTTTTTGGGTGGGGCTAGGGGAGGGGGGGGGGAGGGCCAAGTGCCCCCCTCGAACCCCCCTAGCTCCACCCCTGACTAAAACTATGCTGAAATATCACTTGAAACTCTAAACCAAAGGGTTGAAGGCTAGAAGGGCAGAAATAGTGAGTATTTGATTGATCTTCAACCATTCTTTAGTTAAAAGATAATCTCCTACTCGCTATGATTCTAAACTTTTAGTTGGTGTTACATTCAAAGTTTGTTAGCAAATAACCTAGGGTCATTCAAAAAATCCTAGCCAAATCATTCCAAGTTATTTTGCTCTATAGACACAGTTTGGTAGTGGGTTTCAGCCAAGGGGTTGGTCATCAACAACACTATAAGTTCCATGAGGAGGAGATGTAGATCTTTTCTATGATCCATATTCTCATCCTTGACTCTTGTTTATTTTGTGTTTTTGAATTATTTTAATTCATTTCCTTCTTTATTTCATCAGTTTTTAATTCTATGTTTCACTATCTTTTCTTAACTGTTATGTTTTCTTTTAAATACATATCTTCTACCTTGTTTTATTTCCTTTTGTATCACATGTAATAAAACTCAAGATAGCTAGCTAAAAGATCTTTCCTTTCTTTCCTTCTTTGAACCTAAAACCTAAAATATCTTATCTTTTCTCTCTCATTAACTTTAATTTTGATTTCAACCTCGCAAGGTAACTAAAAAAACTAGAGATAAATAAGGAAGACATTTGACTCATAAATGAAGGTAACAATAATTAACTGGGTTTCACTCCCTTTTGGAAGTAAATTGATTTTTCAAACATAAATGAAAGTAACATTTAATAAGATTGTTTTCAAGATTTAAGCGATAATTCAATTAAGGCTTAATTGGAAGAAGACATCTTAAAAGCTCCAAGATAATTGAGATATTTGATTTGAACTTAAATGGAAACATAAAAGTCAAATTAACTCTTCCTCAATTAATCAGGATTCAAGTCAATCCTTAAAACATGCAAGATCATTAAGGACAAATCAAGATCATTTAAGTTTATATACCCAATCATGCATGTGTATGAGACACATGCATGATTGGGTATATATATATATATATGCACACACTTGAGTGTAGTTGATATGATGTTCTCCATGTCTATATGTAGGGACGAACTTAGGATTTTAAGTTAAAGGGGGCCAGAGTATAAATGAAAAAAAAAAAAAAAAAAATTCCAAATAGGCATCCATATAATATTAACAAATTATAAATACACAAAATCATTGTTTCTTAATACATTTATATGCAATTATCTGCCAAAAAAAAACTAGGATTTTTTAATACTAGGCTAGCTAGGATTTTTTTTTTTTTTTTTTTTTTTTGTTGAAGTTATTCACAATACTTTATTTATTTTTACTACCTCACTTTACAATACATCCAACATCAATGTTCTATTTTTTTACCACTTCATTTAAAATAATAAGGAAGAGAGAGAATTTGAATTTTTTAATTGAAGGAAGAGAGATCATCTTAATAAAATATTGTCTTTTATTTTTAACAACTTGCTACAGTCAACTAATATTTATACTAGTTTACTGTAGTTGCAAAAAATTTAGCTTTAACTTCTTCAATAACACATGGTTTTTTGGTTCTTTGATGGTAATTTTTTTTTTTTTTTAATACTAAAACACAATCACTATTGTGAATACTTTTATTGTTTTTGTTAAATTTTTAGGTTGAATAGTTGCTAATTGTGCTAAGCTGGTTAGACTGATTGGGGAGGAGGAGAGCTTAAGATTTTGGAAAAGGGGGCCAACAACAAAAAATGAAAAATATCATTTAAAAAAAAAAAGGGGGCTAGGGGGGCCCAGGCCCACACCTGGGTCCATCCCCGCCTATATGTTGATGATTTGAGCTTGATGCCACAAGTTGTTTGTCTCTTTATTTGTATATCTCTTCACATGTTTCTGTGGTAACTTGTTTTATCTTTCTTTGTCTACTTCATAGGACACGTCGACTGCTCTTTAGGCTTTAGATATAGATGCATATTTGCTTGAGTCTCCAGGATAATTTATATTCCATCCAGTTTGAATAACGATATATGAAGGCTAGTTACGGCTGGGCAAACTTGGGGTGCCTAACCGCTTCCCATCCTATACCCTAACTTCTATCCTAGTTTGGTTGAAAGACATTCATGGAATCATGTTTTGGTTCCTAGACCTATAATCAAGTGGCGACACCTTCATCTCTTTTTAAGAGGCTCTGTGTACTCCCAAGCTTACGCTAGCTTAGATTTTAAATCTGCTTTTAGGGAGGTTAAGTATCGCGTATCCTGCCTTTGCAAGGAGGAAACGATATGTCGATGTGTCATAAAAATGGGTCAAGGTTCACAGAACTTATGATCAGGGACGGAACTACATACAGACAGAGGGGGGCTGTGCCCCCCCCCCCCCCCAAATTTTTTTAAAATATTAAATAGTAGATATATACTTAAAATTTTAGAAAATAAGCCCAAGAAAAATTATATTTGCCCCTCTCGATTTCGAATCCTAGTTACGTCCTTGCTAATGGTAGGTATAGTAGTTGAGATTCTACTTCTAATTCATTACATGACATTGAATGGTCAGAGCGGGATCAAGATCGTGCTATTTTAGGATTCATGTGTCTACTTATTTGCTAAATTTCAATTGATATTGTTTAATGTGGATCTAGGTTCATATTTTAACTTCAATTTTTTTTATTTTTTTTGGAATTATTATATCTTTGTTTAATCTTTTCTAGTTCTTATTGTTAATTTGAGAACTACTGCCCTAGACGTAAGCTTTTTGATAACCTTTTGCGCAAAAATTGATATGATAGCATTCTCACTACCCAACTGCTCATATGATATGCGAATCATTAGTGATAAGAATAGCCAACCTGGGTCATCAATAAAAACCTTTTGATTTCTTATCATGTACTTAGGTAGATAATTTGTTTCAAATACATAACAATTCATGATTTACATGGTGGAAGAGTACTACTAGTTTCAAACTCTAAATTATGCGTGCCAAGTGGCCTGTAAGCAAAGATTGGTTAGTGATCTCCAAATATCATTATGTAAAGCCTGATTACAGCTTCTCCATGTCTTATCTTATCATATCTTGCGTGTATATTAATATTCCAATATTTAACCTAAGGATTTGATGAAGAAGATAATTTCATGTTTGAAATGAAGAGGAAAGCCAAAGAGGAGACAGAGACACCATTTATGAAGAATGGAAGAATGTTATTAGAGGAGTTAATTGCCTTTTGCAATGGAGAAAGAAATCTTATTCATGTCTTCTTCTTTGCTAAAGAGCTCAGAAGAGCAACATACAACTGTGACCCACTTCAAATTTTTTGGATGCAAATGGTTTTCACTTTTACAAGGGTTCTTTGGAAGATCACTTATTTTCAGTTAAAAAGTATGGCAAAAGATCATGGGCTATACTTGGAGAGATGTTCAAAAACATTGATATTGGATCACAAATTAATGAGTGTCCACCAAAATGTTCCAAAACTCTTAGGATGTTGCTTAGAGACCAAAAATCCGATTCTAGTGTATGAATTTGTAAGGGGCATCATTCTCTCCAACTGTATTTGTATCCCATCAACTAAGGGACTTGACTCCGAGCCATTACCATTGAAATGCAAAATTAAGGATTGCAATGGGCATAGCTAATGCAGTTGCATATCTCTATACTGCATTTTCAGGCCTGTTATCCATACATATATATTCAGCTGGGTAACATTGTATTGGACGAGAACAATGTTGCCAAATTAATTTACTTCTCACTCTCCATGTCAATTCCCGAAGGTCAATGGCATGTACAAGTTTTTCATATTCGTGGAAAACTTGGGTACACAACGTCAGAATATGCGCATATGGGCTATTTAACTGAGAATGCTGGCGTATATAGTTTTATTGTGCTTATACTAACACTTTTGGCAAGATGAGGTTCATGTTTATATAGTGAATATGATAATGAGGCTAATAATCTAGTAGATTGGCCAATGTTTTGGTATAATGCCACTGAAAGAATTATCTTGAATGTTCCTGGCGAAAAAGATGTTTAAGCAATCAATCAGGATCAATATAAGTAGCAAGGTGCACCAAAGAACAACTATTGAGAAACCTACAAGTCAATGGAAGCAATAATAAAGAATGGCAACTAGATTTTTGAGTGTCTTTTTACCATTAAGCCTGTCCAACTCACAAAATAAACCAATAATAAAAAGAGCATATTTTGACACTCCGACCTTGGATGAAACAGTAGGAAGATATTCAAATGTTTCCCGTTGATCTTGAATACATGCAAACATGCCCATGACGGGAAGATTTAGCACCCTTGGTTCAGGGGGACTCATAGCAAGATTGCCTAATAATACAGGACCTTACTGGAGTTGTTTATGACATAGATTATAGAGCATTCCCTTGACAAGGGAGCTCCAACTATATTCACTGGGAACATTATATTAAAAATGAATACACCCCGAATGGTTTAGATGAAGGCGGAGTGTAATTCGTTTGTTGACATATATAAGCTTATGTGGCTTTTTGCTGGAAAGTGGACCAAAGTATATTTGTGCTTTGAAAAAAGAAGGAAAAAAAAATTAAGGTAAATGAAAAGGCTGTACTTAAACAAGAAAAACTAAAAGCTAAATGTCAAAGCTAGTAGAAAATGGACATGTATCTACACAGTTTTTCCCATTTCCCAAATGAGTATTATATTGAAGGAGTTCAAATTATGGCAGTGGGGAGAGTTGATTTACAAATACTGATACAACAAAAGAAAATGACTAGATTCAACAAAAGGAATTTAAAATTTTAAATACCACAAGCCGAGGGTTGATTCAGAAACTCAAGCTAGGTAATTCATAAATGGTGCCTAAAGACCTTTGTTTTTTATTTTTTTTGGACAAAGGAGATCAAAATTTCTGATATACATAGTAATGAAGTAAAAATCAGCTTCAAATTTTGAGTTAATGCAAATATATAAAAATTTGTATCAGTCAACTGCAACTTTTGTCATGGTAACATCCCTAGTTTCAACTCCAAAAATTGCACAACATCCTTCAAAAGACATTAAAAATTTAAATAAAAAGTATCCATTATGCTAATTGGAACCCCTGTATCAGGCAAAGATGTAAATAGAAAAAGTTAATGATATTGAACCTGTATCAGCCAAATGTACAATAATGCATATATTATTTGTCATGAGACATCCCCAAGATCAACTTCACAAGAGCGTAAAAAAGGCTTTTGGATGTTAAGCAATAAAGTGAGTGCATCACACAATTCAATCAAGTAAATGAAACCATACGAATCAATGGAGTTATATGAAAAATCCATAAATATATCTGTATTATCACCATGAATTCAGGACTGCAAAAATGTAATAATTATATATTGTTCTACCTTAAATGCGTAAGAGAATTAGTTTGACTAACAGATAGACTACATCGCTCTAACTGCATCGAATTCTTCCTCAAAACTTACAAAGATTCATATCTTGGATTCAAAGAAGTCATACTTTGAGAAACATGCTTAATCATAAGCACAAAATTGATTGAATTAGATAAAAATAAGAATGTAATCTAGTTCTAGTGTACCAGGCAAAAGAAAGCTGTGCTCCAATACCCTCAAATTATAACAACAAAACAGCAAATGAAAAGTTACAAGACTACATGAAAATCTGATTCACTGGATCAAAGGAAGCAACTACACCCAACAGATTTTTGCATGTATCCTCAAAAACAACAAGAACAATCAACTGGACATAATGGGGTATTTCCAGCATCAGACTTATCGATACCCAATTCCTTTTCTGTGTAAACAGTAAACGCTGTAGCATATCTAGTTTTCTAACAGCCCAATGCTTAAACTTAAATTGCGCAATGAACTCTTCAAATGAACTACTACAAGAAAGAAGACCAATTTGACAGTTTAACCTAGGAAGAAGAAACAGTTGCCCTTCCTGTTACTATATAAACAAATATAATGCTTAAGACAGAATAAAGAAAAAACCAGAATGTTACTATATAAACAAATAACAGTTGCCCTTCCTGTTACTAAACAGTTTCACCCTGAATGTTATTGAAGCTGACATCCCTAAAGAAGAACCCAGAATAAAGAATTAAATAAACATTACAGTACAGGTACTATTTCAATAAGAGCTAAATATAACAAGGCAGTTTCAGTTGCAAGTGCTTCAAATGATGCAGGTTATTAAGCTGGCCTCCAATCCACCCAGTGAGGTTTAGTCCTTGAATTTTACTGTATAAAACTAGTAGAGACCATAGAAGGGTAAGGTTTTGGGCTTATGATTTATCTTAAACAGTCTTGTACACAGCCAACAAATTTGATGTAGCTTCTAAAATTCAAAATGATACACATTTTCTACAAAAGTCAGGATTCTAAATGACTGGTGTACATAATTTTTTAAATCAAGAAACTGATTAAGTCCAAGCGAATGAATAAAACTAGGAAACAATTGCAAGATCTTTCTTCACCATGGTAAGCTAAGCAGAAATTATGCATCTCAATTTGAAAAATCAGATCAAAAAAACACAAAATCATACCAGACAGAGCTCGCATCCAAGGCAAAAGGAAATCTGGGGCCCGCCAGTGACTTCAACCGCAACCATCCTAGTCAACTGCATTAACAAAAAAATAAGACCAATTAGCCAAATCACAATTTTTAAGTTCAAAAACTTATTCAGTACCCCTTTTTTTTTTTTTTTTTTTTTATAGAAACACAATAAATACTTATAAGTTGATATGATATCCATTACCATTGTGTAACAGATGCAAATGAAACAGTGCTACCAAAAATGGAAACATACCTTGGCATCAAATGCAAAAAGAAACCGGTCAGAAACGACCGAGGAGGAACAGTTCAATGTGATTTTTTGATTGAGGCATATTTCTTCAGAGTTCATCAACGTGTCCTCTGTTTCTTCGACCCGCAACCTTTTATAGAATACCCATAATCAACAGCATCATCTTCTTGAGGAGGACAGGTGCATTCTACGTGGACCCCCCACATTCTTATAGAATAACAGGTGTCATCTGACTTATATCTAATAGAAACCTTAACACGATTCTGGTCAGTTGGATTTGATTCATTCAAATGTCTCTGCAGCAGAGACCATTGAGTTAGAGAAAATAAATATTGGGAACATGAATATTCTGAATCTCCCCTTAGATCAATAGACTGATATTCACGATTTTCATAACCATTGATGGAAATTTCAACAAAGCCTTGAAAGCGCTTTGGTCCAGGAACAATACAGACAACCAATTTTGGAAAATTGCGACCAACAAAGAAAAATATGGAGTTATCAACACTTCGATGATTAAACCATTTCAGCATCTCAGTTCCCGAAAAAGTAATATCAGGATCAAAGCCATCAAAGCTCTCTCCCCAAAAATCAACCCATTCAGTAGCCTTAGTTTCAGATGGTAAATTATTGGAGAACTGCAGATCCATTAATTTGTTGCTTCTTGCGCTACCACATACTCTATTTGGTAAAATCCCAATAATTCCTATTACCTGCATGCAATTAGAAAATTCAATATTTTTCATTTAGCAAATCTCGTAAAGTATTTAGATAAAGTAACAAAAATTGTTTCTTTATATATATCTTAAAGCAAGAGAGAGACCTGATTAAATAGCCCGCTTGGTGAGGTATTCAACAACCTGGAATTATCCACATGAACACTTCTTATTGATTGTGGAAGTCCTTGAATTTCACGAAGAAGCTTGCAATTCGTAGCAGAAAGTTGTATTAATCTGGGAAATCTGCTAATGCTTTCAGGGATGGTAACAATATTGGTAGAAGATAGAAATATCGCTTCCAATGCGGGGAAGTAATCAGGTTTCATCAAAAGATCTAATTCAATTATGCCTTCACATCCCAGGAGAATCAATTCTGTCATGTTCACAAACCCATATCCGGAAGAGCCATCAAAAGAATCGCACGTCGGTCTCAATTTGGCAGTAGGGATCGACAATTCCCGAAGCTGTTGCAATTTATAAATGCTATGTGGAAGATCCCCAAGGTTTTTGCAATTACGAAGGTTTAATACCACAAGCTCAGTGAGATGCTCGATTGATGAAGGCACCTCTCTAATACCACTCCTATCTAAAAATAAAGTGTTTAAACATTCCATTTCTGGATGAAAATTAGGGAGCTTCTCAAGGCTTGAACAGCCAGAAAGAATAAAACGATAAAGAGATTCCAACCTGAGCTGGCTTGGAAGAATTTGAAGTTTTCTACAACGCTTGAGATCCCATGTTGTAAGCTTTTCAAGAGATCCAAAGCATTCATCAATCTCAACTAAATTTTCACAATAAGAGAGGTCCAAGTACTCTAAATTTGGGGCCCCTAATTCAGTTAATTTAACTAAATTTTCACAATTAGAGAGGTCCAAATACGCTAAATTTGGGGCCCCTAATTCAGTTAATTTAACTAAATTTTCACAACCAGCGAGCTGCAAACTCTCTAAATTTGGGGCCCATGATTTAGGTAATTCCGTAATAAATTTACAATACCTGAGATTGACATCTTTCAAATTTTCTAACGGACGCTCCTGTAGGGGAAAAAAAAAAAAAAAATCAAAAGTTAACTACAACAAAATTTGGAATAAAAAATTTAACAATAATCCCAATTTAAAAATATACATAATCATACCTGCGTAATTAGCTTTGGCAATCTAATGCGACTATGTGGCATCTCAATAGCAACAAGTTGTTCAGGAAAATACTCAGATGGCCAGTGAAAAGGATAATTGGGCCACTTAAGAAATATTAGCTTGTGGGGAAGAAATTCAAGTGGCTCACAAATATGTACATTTTCAACTATTAGAAATTTGAGATTTTCCATATTTCTGAAAGCTTCCGTGTGTAGTTGCACTTTTACTGGTCCGGGCGAATGCAACATTATGCCTCGAATTTTTCCTGATCCCTAATTGGAGAAGCATCAAGTCAACTCATAATAGAATTTTCCAAATGTATAATGATTTTAAAATTTTAAGCGAAAATAATACTAATGAACTAATATTTTATAAAATGATAGAAAAAAAAAATGAAAGAAAAAATACAATACATCTACCTAGTGAAAAAGAAAAAAAAAAAATAAAGAGAAAAATTCTACATAATCAACTTACTGTGTTATTTTTCAGTACATGAAGGACATCATCCTTGAGACACAACCTACTACGACTACCAGGCTGTTCAGGGAACTCACTATGAACAATTTGCCAACCTAATTCTTGCAGTAAATCATGCATCCACAAATAATTATTGAAGATGGTTATGAGAGATTTTTCCACAAGAACATCTATATCAATGCTTGGCTTGTAACGGGGAGTTTGTAGTATATTTATTACGCGATCTTTATCTTCTCCTTTGAAGAAACAAGCAATATCTAAAAATATTTTTTTTTCTGTTTCTTCCAAGCCATCAAAACTTATCCGGAGTGTATCCAAAACTTTTTTCGGAGGAGTTTCTTTCAGTCTATCTAGGGCACTTTTCCATGCATCAGGGCTTCTATGTTTCAAGAAGGGACCCAAAACATTAAGAGCCAAAGGAAGGCCTTGAGCATAACTTATTGCTTTCTTGGACAACTCCACATAACCTTCTAAAGGATGGTCTTTCTTGAAGGCTTTTCGACTAAAGAGCTGAAGAGCTTCATCACTATTCAATTTCGTAGCTTCGTATATTTCAGCTCTAGCCACATCATGTTTGATCAATAGATGTTGATCTCTTGTAGTTATAATGACTCTACTCCCTCGACCAAACCAAATTCGCTCGCCTGCTAACTCTTCTAATTGATCAAGTTGATCCACATCATCAAGAACGATAAGGACACTTTTATAACATAATCTTTTCTCTATCACATTACTTCCCCATTGAACATCTGAAAAATCAATATTTCTTTCAATCAAGATATCAGAAAGAAGCTGTTTTTTTAAATGAACTAAACCATGTTTTCCACATTCTTCTCTAACATTGGCAAGAAAGCTGCTGCCTTCAAAACGATTACGAAATTTATCATAAACAACTCGTGCTAGAGTTGTTTTGCCCAATCCCCCCATTCCCCAAATCCCTATAAAGCGAACATCATTCAACCCCATGCCTAATAAATTCACCAGTTCCTCCATACGAGAGTTTATTCCAACAAAATCCTTGTGAACAATTGAGTATGTAGAAGTCAATTTATCCAATATCTTTCCAACTATTTCTTCAACAACTTTTGCCTCATGTCTGCAACGAACGTAGGACAATAATTTTGTTGAGTTAGCAAATGCCATAAAGATAGAAAATATTCAGCAAATCAGTTGTCCTTGCTTATCAAAGCATTCCTACACACACGCACACATATATGTGATCTGAGTAGTGGTCTCATAAAAAAAAATCTACATGGTGGTATTGGGTGAGAATGGTTAAAATATGCCAACATCCTTAAATATGAAATTAATAACCTTCAATAAAGCTTTTGAAATTGAAAATATAATTGTAGTTGTTCCTGGATTTTTTCATCACAACATGTCAAAATTAGACCAGGCAAAATGGGACTTGAGCTCACTAACCTGATTAAACTTAAAAATATATATATAAATATGGGTCGGGTTTTTTTGGACACATAAAAAGACGAGTCAATTCAATCTTGTGAAAGTCCGGTCAGGTCGACTTGCAGGTTGACCATTTTTTAACAACACATGAACTTTTCATTTTGAGTCCTTTTTGGTTCTTTTCTTCCACTTTTTTTTTTTTGGTCACTTCTACTTATTTAATTTCCTTTATAGAATAGTCATAGTTATAAAAAATATAGTTCTTTATTGACATGTGTTTATTGAATACTAATTTATATTAAAATTTTATATTGGAGTTGAAAATATTGACAATATTACTCACCAACTTGGTGTACAATTCTCAAGTAAATTGAGATGTAATTCATATTAATTATTTACTTATTTTTCTTTTCCCCAATATGTTATATTTTATTCGTAACATTTTATACATTTAGTTATCTTTGAAGATAATCTAAGTTTATTTATATTTTGGATGCAATAGGTGCACCTAATGAGGTTGTTAATGTGATATGGTCCAAATCTTGTGTTTGATTATCTGTTCTTGTGTAATGATGATAAGATTGGTAAACAAGTTTGGACCATATAACTTTAAATATTTATGTATTATTTAATTTGGACTATGTTCATTTATGACTTTATGTATTATTCAACTTTGTCCAAAAAAAAATGATTTTATATGTTATTCAACATTTATTTTTAAGTGATTTTGTTTGTAAGTTCTCTTATTTGTTATAAAAGGAAGAGAAGATAGAATGATTGATTTTTTTCATTTTATATATATTTTTTAATGTGAAAAGATATGGGTGATATCGGGTCAACCTAGCCCTCAAAAGACTGGGTTAGAGTCATAGGTTTTGTGACCCATTTAGGACAACTGTTTCTAACCCGAAACCAATTTGACCCAAACTCAACTAGGTTGAACCCAAACCTGATCAACCCACCTTGTTTGCCAGGTCTAGTAAAATAATATATAAAAAGGATGGGTTCAAATTACATGTTATATGGTTTTACAAGAGTTAAACATTTTCTAAACCCTACAATCCTATTATAGATTTATCGATGAAAATTCATTATTTGTCATATTATAAAAGAAGACTAAATTACAATTTGCATCATCTAACTTAGACCAAAATTCAATTCATTTCTCTAACTTCACTTCCATTCAATTGAGTCCTCTAAATTTTAAATTTTCAAATTTATTCAATTAAGGTCTTCAGTTAGGCTTCGTTTGGGAGTTCATAGGAGAATAGAATGGAATGAAAATGAATAATCATAAAGAAATGGAAATGAATGAAATGTATTTAAGTAAGGGAAAGGAAATGAATGAAATTGAATTAAGTAACCTTGTTTGGATATTTTAAAATAAATGAATGGAAATAAATGGAATGTAAGTAACCTTATTTGGAAGAGTAACATAAAAGGAAAGAAACGGAATCATTTTATGAAAATATTACGATTAGACCCCTATTTCAAAATAAATGGCTAAATATATAGGAGTATTTTGAGAGTTTTAGTAAAAAATTAGAATGATTACATTCCCTCCATTAAAACTCTTTCAAATAAAGGAAATGAAGAATATTCTAAAATTATTTTTTTCATTCATTTCCATTTTATTTTATTTTATTTTATCCTCCTAAACGAGTGCTTAAGATCATGTTGTTATTGTCCCCAAAAACATTTTTTAAAATTAAAAAATCTAAAAAACTAATACAAACTTTTTAAAATGCAAGTGACATCTACGCGATGAAGGTGGTGGACAAAGAGGCCTTGGTGAAGAAGAAGAAGGTGCAGAGAGTGGAGATGGAGAGGAAGATGCTGGACCATCCATCCTTTTTTGCCTAAGCTCCACGCCAAGTTTGAAGCCTTGCATCTCTGTTGCATTGTCATGGAGTTTTGCTCCGGCGGTGACTTGCATCCCTTGTGCCACAAACAAATTGTCGGTGATGAAGAAGGGTGTAATGTGTGGAAGTTGTTTGTTTGTTAGGAAAATTATGGAAAGGGAAAGAAAAGTTGTTTGAGAAAAAATATTGTACAGAAAATTTGTTGGAGTTTTTTTTTTTTTTGGGTTAAATATGTATAAATTTTTGTTGTATTTATGTATTCTAGATGAGATTTTTAAAAAAAATTCCTTTCCTTTTTTCCTCTAATTTGGACAAGAAATGATAAATATTTTTTCCCGGATTTATAATTTTTTTAATTAAAAATTTTCAAAATAACAAAACCACATATTACTGAGCATGAATTGTAATTTAACCTATAAAAATGAGCTATTATTTTGTGTAATTTTGTCTGTATATTAATTTGGGTCAAAAAATGTAAAAGTGAGTCTTTACACAGACATATCTTTTTTGTAGCATAAGCAATAAGAATGTAGGGCAAGTTTAATACTATAATGGGCCCAAGCCCAGTAAGCTAACATGTATACACTAACAACTGACATGGATCATCAATCCTCACAAATCTAAAGTAATCGTTTAGGTAATTTATTAAACAAAAAAAAAAAAAAATTGATTGATAAAGAAAATATAGTGTAGATGTAAGTTATAGCTTTTTTTTTTGGTAATTGGTTTCAATTTCTTATTTGAGCCTAGTATTAGAGGGTTTTTTTTTTTTGGTACAGCACCTAGTAGTATTGGAATTAGTATGACGTAATTGTTATGTTTAAACTACATCATAATTTAAAGCTGACTATAATATATATATTTCAAAGAAGTAAACATATAATTTTTTTTGAGAAGATGTAAAACATATAATTTGAATGCTTAAAAGTGAGATGAAAAATAAATTAACTTGGAAGTATTAATAGTATGGTCATATATTCAAAAAAATTTAAATGTTCTATGTATGTCTTTGATTTTTAACAGTCCTTTAAAAACTATATCGCAATGTACAAAAATGTTTTAAAACAACAAATAAAATTCAAAAAATTGGTTAGAAAAAATTGTGAAAACATACCATGTCATAATTTTTATGCTACAAATAAGAATTTTTTTCCTTGATTATATTGGGTGAGTTAAAAGATTAAAGTATATAGCAGTTTCAAAGAATTCCGAAAACAACAACATATAAAAATTGGCAAATTGATTAGGGGATATTGCGATAATATATCATATTATATTTTTTTTTTTAAGATAATGACAGAAATTTAATTCAATGTGAATGTATATCATGTTATTATTTTAAGGTTACAAATAATAATTTTTTTGGTCTTTTGGAGAGTGTTATATTTTCAATTAAAAATTTTAAATTAAGAATATTTTATACACACAAAACTGAAATCTCAATTTTTGAGAGAACCTGAGAGAATTTAGGGGTGGGGTTGGGGGCAATTGCGCCCACCCTGCTGGTCTGGCTCCACCCCAGATGCAACAAATAAGTTCATCGCCTCTTATAACAACACTTTTATATAATGGAATATTCAATTAGAAAAGTAATGATTTGAGGGGAGATTAACTTATTTGTATTTATAGAATTTCAAGAAAGAGAGCGTCATATCTTGAAATGTTTGGGAATGAGTGTCATCTTGTGAAACCTCAAAGAATATTGGTGCATTACTTTTTTTTTTAAATTAAAATATTAAGAACAGGCAAGTTTAGAGGGCATGAATGGAATACTAGCTGTATTTTCTACAATGGAATTCGACAAGAATGGTGGACTTGTGACTTGCTATCTTTAACAAATATACATAAAGTAACTTATTTGTGATCCATATAATATTTTTTACTTGAAAATTTATATGAGAAACTGAAACTCATCAAATTCCCTTTGAATTGTAATTGATTATATACAAACTTTGCAAAAGTTACTCAATTATCAAAGTTGGAATTTGATTGACTTAAATATCACTAGCCAATAGAAAATCAAAAGCAAAAAGACAAGAAAAGAAAGTGATCGAATGGTCAAGTGAAGAAATTCTTACTTGTCTCGTAAATCCCATCCAGCAATTTTAGCAACTTGTGTCAAAGCAGCTTTCCATCTATATACTTCCTCTATGTTATCTTTGTAATGCTCTTCATGTTTAGCAAAGGCTTCTCCAAAAGTCTCCTTCAAATTCCTCACATCACTAGGATCTATGTAGTGAAAAACAGGCAAAATTATAAGCCTCTCCTCTTCCATGCACTCAACAATCTTTGCTAGTTCAACCAAACACCAACTCGATGAAGCGTAGTCCTGTGAGATAATGACAACAGCAAATCTTGACTCTTCTATTGCTCTCAAGAGCTCTGGAGCAATGAATGTTCCTCGCTCAAGTTTTTCATCATCCCTGAATGTGAATATACCTTTCTGCTTCAAAGCAGCATATAGATGGTCTGTGAAATTTTTACGGGTGTCACTGCCTCTGAAACTAAGAAAGACATCATATGTCCATCCAGACATGGTAGAAGAAGAAGATGAGGAAGCGCTTTCTGTGCCCATAAAAGCCATCGGATGTTAATTTGGCGATTCTTGAACTACAAAATAGATATGTATCAGATATAATGAAGCCAAAAACAGAGAGAAAGAGAGAGAGAAACCGGTCACCAGTCCGGTTTTTTAAACCCACAAAACTGGAAATTTTATTTTTGCAGGAAACTGTTCCGACCGCGGTCAAACCGTCCGGTTGTCGGAACCGTGCACAGGTTTGCCGGTTTCTTTCCCTAAATTATTTTTTTTCTAAAAAGGCAATGGTTGTCAGGACTCAAAAGCTGAAGTTACCTCTTCTTTGCCGGATCTGTTTGTTTGGGGAGAGACTGATGAGATGGCTTGAAATAGATTATAGGCTTTTTCCAGATCTGCTTGTTTGGAGGGTAAATAAGTGAAGTAAGAGAGATTGAGGCTGGCTTGGGTTCTGATCGTGAAGTGAGGCGGAGGTAGAAAGAGAGAGATGATTGAGAAGTGAGAACTGAGAGAGGGAGAGAAGGTCTGTGAGAGACAGAAGTAAAGTGGGATTCTTTTTTGGAGAAGAGAGGCAAAACGTACTAGTGGGGTTATTTTAAGACTTAAAATGCCATGTTGACTATTCAGCAAAAAGGAAAGAACCATGTGAAATACCGGAATGTTCTTTCCTATTTATCTTGAACGATTTTTAAATAAATTAGTTTATTAAACCTTTTGAGATATTATTAATCTTCTACAAATTTGTTAAAACAGAGAAATTTTACTGTCTTTATTTTTTATTATTTAATCAAGATATATATTAAATCTTTTTAAACATTATATTATTTTAATCAATATTGGTAAATTTTGTACATTTAATTTATTTATTTTTATATTATTAATTATTAAAATAATTATTACGTCATCCCGGTTCAACATTGGTTGAACCTCAATTCGACCTCAAAGATTTTGAACTTTTCTCTTTTACAGTTCAATGAACGATCTAGATCTAAAAATCATACCGTGTTGTGCTTAAATGACTGAGGATTCTTTTACGGTTTAATGAACGATCTAGATCTAAAAATCATATCGTGTTGTGGTTAAATGACTGAGGATTAAGATTAAGAAGAGAGAGTGAAGGCATTAAAAAAGAGTGAATTGAATCAGAGATAGAAATAGGAATCAAATCCGTGCAACAGGAAATGTGTTTGCAATTGAAGAGAAGAAAGTATGAGAGTAAGAATTTGTAATTAAAAAAAAAAAAAAAAACAGCAGTAGAGTAAAAAAATGTGTGAACACTACACGCACACTCGTTTTCCACCAAGGTACCATACTGTAATTTACTTTTCTGACAACGTGCAATGGACTTAAATCCTAATCAATCATAAATTGGTAATGTGTGTCAAGTTTGTGTCTATGAGTGCTTCCATTATATACCATCCCATATATGGATATATTTTTGTTTTCTAATATTTGAAATAAAAAAGTGCTTTTAAATACATTACTGGCTTACTTTAAAAAATAAAAAAATAAATAAAACCTAATTGATAAATGGACCACTTCAAAACAGTCCAGCTAACAATTTATCCTATTATTATCTAATTAACTAACTCTTAATAACAATATGTGTTGTATATCTAAGACTTAGATGACTGAGATCTTTTTAGATATACACCACTGTCAGTTTCTTTAAAATCTTTTCTGATGGGACTGACGAAATCAACTACCGACGAACGCAGTATTACAGACGAGATCATCCTCATGGACGAACCTAAACAAGTGCCTCCATCACTGACGAAGGTATCAGGACCATTCAATACTGCTAGTAACACCTCGGACGGTTACAACAATAGCTACGCAAATCGTTGAAAGCACATTAAAACCCCATTACTAAGCAGGAAGCATTACCAAGAAAGGCATTAACATCTCATTATTAACCACAACGGTCAAAATCCAAGGCAACATATATATAAAGCTCTCACATTACCAACACAAGGTACATAGACATACTCAACTATAATTCTTGCTCTGTCATATTACATTATTCTTTCTGAACGAACTTCTTGATATTGACTTTGGCATCGGAGACTTTGTGACAGGCACCACATCATTGACCATCTTAAGGATACTATCACCCGGGTTGAAGATCGGTTCCATCTGCCTTCTCTGACTGACGAACTTACGCTTCATCAGTTTAGCGCCGTCTGTGGGAACGACATTTTCAAATTCATATTTGAAAACGTAGTTTCCATCAACTTCTACATTCATATGGAATCCAATCCAGATTCCACAGCCTTGGCCCAACAAGTTCAAGCTCTTGTGGCCACCATTGAAGAACTCACTAAACAAAATCAGGAAATGAAGTTACGACTTCAACAGGCTCAACAGGAAGAGAATCGGTCCAAGGATAACATGGAGGGAGAAGTGGATAGCCATAGGAGGAGTATTCATCAAAGACCTACTACTCCGGACGAGCAGAATTCAAATCTCCTTCGAGAGATGAGGAAGGAGATGGACGAATTGAGGAATGCTATTAAGGAGAAGACAGACCGAAGCGTAGACAGAATGGTAAGGGCCACGAATTCGCCTTTCACTGCGGCAGTCCTTGAATGCCCTGTACCGTCAAAGTTTCGTTTACCTCAACTTAAGCCGTTTGACGGGCTCAAAGATCCTCAGGATCGCCTTAATACATTCAAAATGACATTGGGCCTTCAACAGCCACCCGACGAGATACTGTGTCATTCCTTTCCCACCACTCTCAAAGGGGCTGCAAGGGAATGGTTCACAAAGTTGCCCACATCGTCCATCGATAACTTCGAGCAATTAAGCAGCGCTTTCTTGCATCACTTCATTGGGGGGTAGCATCCCAAGAGGCCAGCGGACCACTTACTCACCATTAGGCAGAGGGAAAATGAAACTTTGAGGTCATACGTGAAACGTTTTACTCGGGAGACCCTCGAGGTAGACGAAGCTGATGATAAAGTACAGTTGATGACCTTTAAAGCAGGACTGAGATCCAGAGATCTCATGGCTTTACTCGCAAAGAACCCTCTAAAGACGATGACAGAAATGCTCCTAAAAGCACAGAAGTATATGAATGCCGAAGACGCTTTGACAGCCATAAAGGATGTAGAGAAGCCAGGAGACAAAGGAAGAAGGGATGACAAGCGTAGGGGTCAAAAGAGGGAACGCCCAGATCGTCGGAATAATGACAAGAACAGAAGAAAAGAATACAAAGGCCCTCGGACGGTAAAATTTACCCCTCTAGTTATGCCTGTTGACAAAATTTTAATGCAGATTAAGGACGAACACTATCTCAAATGGCCAAGACCATTATACTCATCTCCTAACGTCTGTGATAAGAACAAGTACTGCCGATTCCACAAGGATCATGGCCACAACATGGAAGATTGTAGGAACCTAAAGGAACAGATAGAAGAGTTGATACGGAAAGAAAAATTACAGAAATACGTGAAGAAGGGAGAGTATAATAAGTTCAGGGACGGCAATAGGATTATTATTATTATTTTTTTTTTTTGAAGTTATTCACAATACCTTATTTATTTTTACTACCTCACTTTACAATACACCTAACATCAATGTTCATTTTTTTACCACTTCATTTAAAATAATATAAACAACTCATTAAAATAATAAGGGAAGAGAGAGAATTTGAGTTTTTTATTGAAGGAAGAGAGATAATCTTAATAAAATATTGTCTTTTATTTTTAACGACTTGCTACAGTCAAATTGTATTTATATCAATTTACTGTAGTTGCAAAAAATGTAGCTTTAACTTCTTCAATAACAAATGATTTTTTGGTTCTTTGGTGGTAAATTTTTTTTTTACTAAAATACAATCACCATTGTGAATGCTTTTATTGTTTTTGTTAAATTTTTAGGTTGAATAGTTGCTAATTGTGCTAGGTTGGTTAGGCTGATTGGGGAGGAGGAGGGCTTAGGATTTTGGAAAAGGGGGCCAACAATAAAAAATGAAAAATATCATAAGTAAAAAAAAAAAAAAAGGGCTTGGGAGGCCTAGGCCCCCACCTGTGTCCATTCTCGCCTATATGTTGATGATTTGAGCTTGATGCCACAAGTTGTTTGTCTCTTTATTTGTATATCTCTTCACATGTTTATGTGGTCACTTGTTTTATCTTTCTTTGTCTGCTTCATAAGACACGTTGACTGCTCTTTAGGCTTTAGATATAGATGCATATTTGCTTGAGTCTCTAGGATAATTTATATTCCATCCAGTTTGAGTAACGATATATGAAGGCTAGCTACGGCTGGGCAAACTTGGGGTGCCTAACCTCTTCCGATCCTATACCCTAACTTTGAACCTAGTTTGGTTGAAAGACATTCATGGAGTCATGTTTTGGTTCCTAGACCTATAATTAAGTGGCGACACCTTCATCTATTTTTAAGAGGCTCTGCGTACTCCCAAGCTCATGCTAGCTTAGAGTTTAAAACTGCTTTTAGGGAGGTTAAGTATCGCGTATCCTGCCTTTGCAAGGAGGAACCGATATGTCATTGTGTCATAAAAATGGGATAAGGTTCAAAGAACTTATGGTAGGTATAGTAGTTGAGATTCTACTTCTAATTCATTACATGATGTTGAATGGTCAGAGCGGGATCAAGATCATGCTGTTTTACGATTCATGTGTTTACTGATTTGCTGAATTTTAATTGATATTGTTTAATGTGGATCTAGGTTCACATTTTAACTTCATTTTTTTTTCTCGAATTATTATATCTTTGTTTAATATTTTCTAGTTCTTATTGTTAATTTGAGAACTACTGCCCCTGGACGTAGGCTTTTTGATAACCTTTTGCGCAAAAATTGATATGATAGCACTCTCACTACCCAATTGCTCATATGATATGTGGTAGGACATATGTGAATCATGTTAGGAACATATGTCAATGTAGAATTGGTTAATCCTTTGACAAAATGCACTTTACTTGTAATTGAATAGATCTAGGATGTGTTTATTACTTCAAGGAACAATGTTTCAAGTCCAAGTGTTAAAGCCATGCAAATCTGTCCAAGAATCAAGTGAAGAAGTGCTAGATTTTAAAACTCGACAGCTAGCATCTATCGAGGTTTAAAAGGCAGCTTTTACCCGATACTTGACAGTTGCTTGATAGATAACTTATCTATCGAGATTTAAGAAAATCGGTTTTTCAGATCTGATTTCACTTCAATTCGTGTATACATGGCTAGGCTTTCTTTTCTCACAACCCTAAACATATATAAGGATTATTTCAAGGGCCGTCACAGCTGATGCAAGTGAGTGCAACTTGATGCAAAGGTTTTTCATAAGCATATTGTGACCTGAGACAATTTGCCTTAGTTCATCTTTCTCTTCAAGAAGCTATTGCGTTTGTATGCCGTAGGATTTTGTAACCAATGAGCTTTGCGATCTTCATCATGTTGATAAATTAAAGAACTTTGTAGCCAACATCCTTCTCAAGTTGGTGGTTAGCCTCATACTTGGATCCGTGCATCAATTGATTAGTCACATACTAGGAGCCATGCATTAAAAGGAGAGATTGTCACTACAGAACAAGTCCAATTGGGTATTGGGTTAAGGGTTCAACTGTAAGTTGGTATAAGGTACTGAGATTCCTTTACTTGTAACTACTTGTTGTGATAATAGTGGATTCTCGGGAATGGTGACTTTAAAATCACCCAGTAAGGTTTTTGCCTTAGGGGTTTTTCCCATTTCTAAACAAATTACCGTGTCAACTTTATTTTCCATTGCATATTAATTTAGTTGGTGATTTGTTTATGCTACCACGTGTATTGCATGTTAATCGGATTAATTAATTAATTTGGCTAATTAATTGGTTAATTCATCACAAGGGGTTAATACATTTTTGGTTTATCAATATGCGAATCATTAGTGATAAGAATAGCCAACCTAGGTCATCAATAAAAGCCTTTTGATTTCTTATCATATACTTAGGTAGATAATTTGTTTAAAATACTTTCAATTCATGATTTACATGGTGGAAGAGTACTACTAGTTTCAAACTCTAAATTGTGCGTGCCGATTGATCTGTAAGCAAAGATTGGTTAGTGATCTCCAAATATCTTTATGTAAAGCATGATTACAGCTTCTTCATGTCTTATCTTATCATATCTTGCGTGTATATTAATATTCCAATATTTAACCTAAGGATTTGATGAAGAAGATGATTTTATGTTTGAAATGAAGAGGGAAGCCAAAGAGGAGATAGAGACACCATTTATGAAGAATGGAAGAATGTTATTAGAGGAGTTAATTGCCTTTTGCAATATAGAAAGAAATCTTATTCATGTCTTCTTCTCTGCTGAAGAGCTCAGAAGAGCAACATACAACTGTGACCCACTTCAAATTTTTTGGATGCAGATGGTTTTCACTTTTACAAGGGTTTTTTTAGAAGATCACTTATTTTTAGTTAAAAAGTATGGCAAAAGATCATGGGCTATACTTGGAGAGATGTTCAAAGACATTGTCATTGGATCACAAATTAATGAGTGTCCACCAAAATGTTCTAAAACTCTTAGGATGTTGCTTAGAGACCAAAAATCCGATTCCAGCGTATGAATTTGTAAGGGACATCATTCTCTCCAACTGTATTTGTATCCCATCAACTAAGGGACTTAACTCTGAGCCATTACCATTGAAATGCAAATTAAGGATTGCAATGGGCATAGCTAATGCAGTTGCATATCTCTATATTGCATTTTCAGGCCTGTTATCCATACATATATATTCAGCTGGGTAACATTATATTGGACGAGAACAATGTTGCCAAATTGATTTATTTCTCACTCTCCATGTCAATTCCCATAGGTCAATGGCATGTACAAGTTTTTCATATTCGTGGAAAACTTGGGTACACAACGCTAGAATGTGTGCATGTGGGCTATGTAACTGAGAATGCTAGTGTATATAGTTTTAGCGTGCTTATACTAACACTTTTGGCAAGATGAGGTTCATGTTTATACGGTGAATATGATAATGAGGCTAATAATCTAGTAGATTGGCCAATGCTTTGGTATAATGCCACTGAAAGAATTATTTTGAATGTTCCTGGTGAAAGAGATGTTTAAGCAAGCAATTAGGATCAATATAAGTTGCAAAGTGCAGCAAAGAATAGCTATTGAGAAACCTACAAGTCAGTAGAAGCAATAATAAAGAATGGCAACTAGATTTTTGAGTGTCTTTTTACCAATAAGCCTGTCCAACTCACAAAATAAACCAATAATAAAAAGAGCATATTTTGACACTCCAGCCTTGAATGAAACAGTAGGAAGATATTCAAACATTTCCCTTTGATCTTGGGTACATGCAAACATGCCCATGATGGGAAGATTTCGCATCCTTGGTTCAGGGGAACTCATAGCAAGACTGCCTGATAAATCAGGACCTTACTGGAGTTTATTATGACACAAATTATAGAGCATTTCCTTGACAAGGGAGCTCCAACTATATTCACTGGAAACATTATATTAAAAATGAATAGACACCAGATGGTTTAGATGAAGGCGGAGTGTGATTCGTTTGTCAACATATATAAGCTTATTTGGCTTTTTGCTGGAAAGTGGACCAAAGTATATTTGTGCTTTGAAAAAGGAAGGAAAAAAAAAATTAAGGTAAATGAAAAGGCTATACTTAAACAAGAAAAACTAAAAGCTAAATGTAAAAGCTAGTAGAAAATGGACATGTATCTACACAGTTTTTCCCATTTCCCAAATGAGTACGATATTGAAGGAGTTCAAATTATCGCAGTGGGGAGAGTGCATAAATGATTGTGATTTACAAATACTGATACAACAAAAGAAAATGACCAGATTCAACAAAAAAAATTTAAATACCACAAGCCAAGGGTTGATTCAGAAACTCAGGCTAGGAAATTCATAAATGGTGCCCAAAGACCTTTGTTTTTTCTTTTTTTGGAGAAAGGAGATCAAAATTTCTGATGTACATAGTAATGAAGTAAAAATCAACTTCAATTTTTGAGTTAATGCTAATATATAAAATTTTGTATCAGTCAACTGCAACTTTTGTCATAATAACATCCCTAGTTTCAACTACAAAAATTGCACAACATCCTCCAAAATAACTTTAATTATGCAATTGTTCACAAAAGAGATCAGAACCATCATTATACAGGCAATAAGACATTAAAAATTTGAATAAAAAGTATCCATTCTGCTAATTGGAACCCCTGTATATGGCAAAGATGTAAATAGAAAAAGTTTATGATATTGAACCCTGTATCAGCGAAATGTACAACAGTGAATATATTAGTTGTCACGAGACATCCCCAAGATCAACTTCACAAGAACGTAAAAAAGGCTTTCGGATGCTAAGCAATAATGTGAGTGCATCACAGAATTCACTCAAGTAAATAAAACTATAAGAACCAATGGAGTTATATGAAAAATCCATATTTATATGTGTAATATCACCATGAATTCAGGACTGCAAAAATGTAATAATTATATAATATTCTACTTTAAATGTGTAAGAGAATTAGTTTGACTAACAGATAGACTACATGGCTCTAATTGCGTCGAATTCTTCCTCAAAACTTACTAAGATCCATATCTTGGATTCAAAGAAGTCAAACTTTGAGAAACATGGTTAATCATAAGCACAAAATTGATTGAATTAGATAAAAATAATAATGTAATCTAGTTCTAGTGTACAAGGCAAAAGAAAGCTGTGCTCCAATACCCTCAAATTATAACAACAAAACAGAAAATGAAAAGTTACAAGACTACATGAAAATCTGATTCACTGGATCAAAGGAAGCAACTACACCCAACAGATTTTTGCATGTATCCTCAAAAACAACAAGAACAATCAAATGGACATAACTGGGTATTTCCAGCATCAGACTTATCAATACCCAATTCCTCTTTTGTGTAAATAGTAAATGGCGTAGCATATCTAGTTTTTTAACAGCCCAATGCTTAAAACTTAAATTGCGCAATGAACTCTTCAAATGAACTACTACAAGAAAGAAGACCAATTTGATGGTTTAACCTGGAAAGAAGAAACAGTTGCCCTTCCTGTTACTATATAAACAAATATAACGCCTAAGATAGAATAAAGAAGAAACCAGAATGTTACTATATAAACAAATAAAAGTTGCCCTTCCTGTTACTAAACAGTTTCACCCTGAATGTTATTGAAGCTGACTTCCCTAAAGAAGAAACCAGAATAAAGAATTAAATAAACAGTACAGGTACTATTTCAACAAGAGCTAAATATAACAAGGCAGTTTCAGTTACAGGTGCTTCAAATGATGCAGGTTATTAAGTTGGCCTCCAATCCACCCAGTGAGGTTTAGTCCTTGAATTTTACTGCATAAAATTAGTAGAGACCATAGAAGGGTAAGGTTTTGGGCTTCTATGGCAATGTGGCATTGTTAGTAGAAAAAATAGGTTAGCTAAGTGGATTACAGGTGTATAACAGATGAATCAGAACATGACACTCCTGTTCATGACTCTCCACCCTTTCAGCATTGGTGGGTCGTTCAAGGACCTGTATAGATCTTGAAGAGCATTGACTGCACCATGTAGGCAAATGAGAGCACAGCACAGCAGAGCAATATTTGAACTCAAAACAAATATAGAGAGAAGCAACAATAAAACTACTATAGTACCCCAAAAAAAAAAAATGAGAAACAGTAGTGCTAAAAAACTAGAATAGCGACCGTTATATCACTCATACTAGAATAATGAAGAAACATGTTATTACACTTCTTCTGCAGTAGACTATACCTCATAAAGGCTCTCTTTGAAATAAATACATATTATAACCCCAAAAATGAGTCAAAGCTTGAATCTTTGTGAGGCATTCTATGGTAGCCTTCCCAGGTTTTTCTGATTGGTATCCTTGTACCCAAGATTCCGCATTCTACTGAAACTACAAAATTCACAACAAGAACACGTTTATTCCAATAGAATGCTACAATCAGAGATGGACTCTTCAATAACAAACGATTCAAAGTTTTAATTCTCGTTTTATATTTGTTCCTCTTTAATTTTCCTTGAATTTTTTTCTAGGGTAAAATTGTTGCTCTTTCTGAAATCAAAGGTATATATATAGACATAAACCACCAAGCTTCCATGTAAGTATGATATTTTTTCATTCATTTTCTCGGTAAACAAACAGAGAAAAAGACAGAAAAGTTACCTTGAGCAAAGTGAGTTCGCCCCCCAAATTCTATGGCTCCACGGTGTACTTCACAAATGAAGAATCTATTGAATTGAATTCACACACAACTCATTTTTATGCTTTGATTCTGGGCTTTGAGTCTTTTATTTCGAGGGTGGAATATTTTGTGTACTTTATATAGCGTTTGAAAGCACAAACTTGTAAAAATCAATAAATAGATCGCTAAACTATAAAACTTTTTGAGGTGGCCACTAAAAAGTAAATTATTAATGAGGCATAAATAGATACATTTTATGGCGACGTTTAGATTGTTACATAAAAAATTAGTTGTAATGAGTGATGAATTTGTTTTACATCAATAGTTATTGGTCAAGTGAATCTTTAAAATTCTAATTGAGTTTTTTTTTTTTTTCTTGTTTTTTTTTTTAAGTTCAATCAGCTCTCATGTTATACCTATTGACAAATAATCAAATTTATACTTATTTATCTGTTAATTTCATATTATAATTAACACACACGTATCTAAACTAAATAATTAAAACCTCAATGAGCTGGTATAACGGTTTTGAAAACTTCACGAAATAAACTCATGAGGTTTGGGGTTCAAAACCTCTAACCCTATATCCTAAGGGATTCCTCCAATTAATTAAGCGAATTTATTCTAATTTAGATTGGGATAAGAGTAGGATCCCCTCATATTTAAATATTCAAGTTTTTTTTCAATTTTTATCAATCACACAAAATTAAATAAATGTCAAGTGTCTTGCATATGACTAAGAATTGGAGGAAATTGAAGGATTTAATGAGAGAGAATCTTTTCCCAACATAATTTTTTAAAAAGAATTTCTAAACTTATTATCATTCATTTAAATACAAATTTCATTGAAAAACTTATTAATAATACATTATTATGTTGTTCCTTTTCAGTTGATTTTTATAATGGAATCAATTATAGTAACTTTTTTTTAAAAACAAAATAAAATTTTTATCAAAATCAATTGTACCATAATATAACAAAATTTAAATTGTGAAGTAAAAACTAAGCATATTAATTGAGTAGTTCAATAAGCTACTTCTACATTCTTTTTCTAATCAAAAGGGAATAATACATGATGAGCAATTTGCATGCTCAATTAGCTGGTATCCTTACAAGGAGTTTTTCATGAATTGTAAAAAAATTAAAGATAATTCTAAGATAATGCCTAAAGTTCTCATAAAAGAAAAGGATAATTCCTAAAGCCCTAAACATTCAATATATTTTTTTTAAAGTTTAATTTAAACATATCAAGAAAATCTACTTTGTTTAATATATGAATGAATTTCATATAATAAATAAGGGTTTGTTTGGTAGGAGGATTTTCTTTTTTGTTTAGAAAAAGTATGAAAATAATTTTCAAAAAATTGAATATGAAATAGAAAGTGAAACTAGTTTTCAAATAATAATTTTTACATAATATGTGTGTTGGCTCCTACATTTAAGAACAATTTTCTTTTCAAAATATTAAAAAAATAATGTTTGGGAGACCATTTCTACTTTGAGATTAAAAAAAAAGATTACTCTATAGAAAGTAATGTGTAGATTACTTTTTTTTGGGATAACGATAAGTTTCAAAATTGAAATGTGGAAATAAAACTAATGTACTTTTTTTTTAAAATTTTTTATATATGATAAAATTCAGATTTGTGATAAAGGTAAACTTTTTAATTTAAGAGATGGAAGAGTTTGAGCAAATCTATGAGGTCCATTATTTTCAATTTATTACCGGCTATGCCATTAAAAACATTTTATGTATCTTGAAAACATCTTCTTGGCCGTTTCCAATATCCAATTTTCAATTGGGAAAATAGGAAATAATTTTACGAAAACTGTATTTAGAAAGGACCAGTTAACTATAGATTCAAGTATGAAACCTATCAATTTATGGTTTCCAAAAAAAATAATTGTGTTTAAATCCTCTACCAAACAGGTCCAAGATACAAAACATTTGCATTTAAATATTAATTCTAAACACCAAATCACATCACAAAATGACATCATTTTATGAAATAAACCAAAATAAAATTTATTTTATAAAAATATTTTTAAATAACATTACTTTAATAAGTAACTATAAAAAAATTCCGTGTTATAAATTAATCAACTACATCAACTAGGCGCCGTCTTCACACATGAAAAGAAGTCTGGCATTGGAGTCGTTATAAGAGATCACCAGGGTTCTGTTATTGCTTCATGTTCAAAACCGGTACACTAGGAGCTAGGCAGTGAGGATGTTGAGGCAACGGCTGCGGCATGGGCTCTGTTTTTTGCTTTGGAAGTGGGGGTGAAAAGGGCAGTACTAGAGGGTGACTCTTTGTCTGTTATCAAAGGGTTAATGGAGGAAGAAAGGCTGCTAACACCAATGGGATTGATCATTGAGGAGGCCAAACAGTTATCTCAACATTTTGAAGAATTACATTACTCTCATGTTAAGAGGGATTTTAACGTTTTAGCTCATAATCTGGCTAGACATGCCGCTGGCATTCCAGATTTGTTAGTTTGGATGGAGGATATTCCTTCACATTTTCATGATGTACTTCAAGCCGACTTATTAGGTTTATTTGAATAAAAGTATGTTACGTGTTTTCCTCAAAAAAAAAAAAAAAACTACATCAACTAATCTTGTGCACTTACAAACTATTTTAAATTTTAAGGGTTGCAAACTCCTTTGAGATATCTTCTCAAAAAAAAAAAAAATAAAAATAAAACTCTCTCTTTGAGATTGTCTCATTAGTTACAAAATAAAGTTTTTTTTTTTTTTTTTGTTTTAATTTTATAGTAAACAATAGTCAATTTTTTGAGATTTGAGCATGGAAATCATATTGTAAAAGGGATAGAATAAAAGGAGGACAATCATCAAGTCAAACCTGGGAGACCTCCTTAGCACTCAGCTTGTAATGTCCTTGCCAAAGCATGAACAACTGTCTTGCCCTATTAAATATGGGAAAAAGAAACAATTAATAATCCTCATAATAATTAATTAGACTTTTACTTTTTAGAATTTTCTTTCTTTAGAAGAGGAGAATTACGAAGAAAACATTATGGGATTGAAAGTTTTCAAATTATTCTCGAAAACTCTAAAATGATCTTTTCAACAATATTAAAATTTTCCAACGTACCAACAAACCACCTATTTATATCTAATACATACATGCAATTCGTCTTTTATATTTCCTTCTAAGTTTTAAAAAATATTGCAATTAATCAATTAATGTATTTTTTTACCAGACTAGTTTTTTATTATCAAAAGTATAAAGCCCCCGTCAATATCCTTTCCCTTACTTGCCCTTTATCTAATTGCCTATCACCATTTTGGTGACATTTCTTTTATACTAAGGGTCCGTTTGGATACAGCTGAAAACTGAAAACTGAAACTGAAAACTGAAAAACACTGTAGCAAAATAATTTTTAAATGTGTAAATAGTACCGTGGGACCCATTTTTAATATTTTTTTATGAATAAAGTGATTGTGGGTCCCATGAACAGTCCATAAACAGTGTACAAACAGTGTATGAACAGTAAAATTTGTCTCTACACAGTAAAATTTGTCTCCCGCACAGTGTATGAACAGTACTTTTACTGTTCATTCGCTGAAAAAAAAAAAAAAAAAAAAAAAACTCTTAAACACAAACGTGCGTTTGGGAAGCGCAAAACGCGCTTCCCAAACGCACTCTAAATCTACATGAAGCAAAACTGGTGTACATCAAAAACACGGCTCAAAGGAAAAGCTATAGCCGCGTTTTCGAAAAACGCGGCTACAATATGCGGCTTCAGAGCGCGTTTTTTGTAGTTCCGACCTACCAAACTGACCTTAAGTTGTCTTCTGCCACATCCTTGGTTGAATTTGTAAATCTGGGCAATCATGGATATCAATTGATTACTTCGTTTTATTTTGCATGTCATTCTTGGACTTCTACTCTGTTAGGTATTTAGGATCCAAAACCAGTATACACTTTTTAAGCTTTCCATTAAAGAGAATTGGATTTTTGTTATTCTTTCTCTTTGAACGCGTTTGATAGATAAAAAAGAACATAGGCATCAACTCGTGCAAAAATTCCTGTCTATTTTAAAATAAGAATTTTTTTTTTTTTTTACATGCTCACTTTTTAAAACAGCTCACATTAAATTATCTATTTTACACTATGGGTGTGTTTGGATAGAACTTATTTTACTGAAATTGAAAACTGAAAACACTGTAGCAAAATAATTTTTAAATGTGTGAATAGTACCGTGAGACCCATTTTTAATGAAAAAGTTGATAAAAAGTGTAATTTGTAGGTCCGTGAACAGTGCATATGTGCACTGTTCACTGCAGAAAGTCAACATTTGCGGTTACTGTTCATTGAACAGTAACTGCAATACTCCAAAACAAAACGCGTGAAAAAAAAAAAATAAATAAAAAACAACAGAAACCCAGCAATTTATAACAAACGCAGACGCAAACGTGGTTAAACGTGGATCCAAACATTGCCTATATTTCATTAAAATATCAATTTTTCTTTATTTTTTGAATTGTTTATCTTTCTTCATATGCAATAACTATCATTTACTCTCTTCCTTCATTTTTGAAATATGTAACAAAAGAATAAATAATTAAATATAAAATGAATAATGTCAATGTAAATTTACACAATTATTATCACAAACTTGTAAATTTACATTATTATATACGACTAATATGAGTCATTTTTTTGGAAAAATTGTGTAAATTCTACATTTACTCTTTCTTCAATTTTTCTTGATTTTTTTAATTGTTTATTTTTCTTTATACACAATAACCACCATTTACTCTCTTCCTTCATTTTTGAAATATGTAACGAAAGAATAAATAACTAAATACAAAATGAATAGTATCAGTGTAAATTTGCATTATTACTATAACAAACTTGTAAATTTACATAATTATATACAATTGATGTGGGTTATTTTTAGAAAAAACTGTGTAAAAATCTGACTTGAATGCTCATACATTTTCCAAAAAAAGAAAAAAAAAAGACGTGAATGCTCATAGAATGCGAAAATTTGAATATCTATTAAAATGGTCGGTCTCAAGTACCACTTGCACCGTGCCGAGAGAAAGCAAGGAAGTGAAGGAACTAAATATACACCCGTAAATGCTGTCTAATAAGATGTCCAATGACCCTGTTGGTTTTGTAGATAAGCCAGATAAGGTCCCTTTAGTCACAACCTGTAAGCAATAATTACATGGACGTGAGTACCATGTGAACTTGACAAGTCTTTCCCTGCACAACCTCACTGTCACACAAACACAACACAACACAACCAACACATAATGGCAGCAGCTAACGCTCTCCAAATCAGCCCATTTTCTTCTTCTCCTCCAAAACCCAACACAATAACAACCTCTCCTCCTCTGTCTCTCAAACCCCATTGCACTTCTCTCAGAGAGCTCAAGCAAATCCAAGCCTTTACCATCAAAACCCACCTCCAAAATGACATCACTGTCCTCACCAAGCTCATCAGTTGCTGTGCTTTCCATCCTTCTACTACCTTTAAGGACCATGCCCACCAACTGTTCGACCAAATTCTCCAACCAGACATTGTGGTCTTCAACTCCATGGCCCGTGGATACTCCTGCTAAAATGCCCCTCTTCAGGCCATTTTGCTCTTTTCTGATATCCTATGCTCTGGCATTGTCCCTGATGACTATACCTTCCCTTCTCTTCTCAAGGCATGTGCAAGCTCTAAGGCATTGCAAGAAGGTAAACAATTGCATTGCCTTGCTACCAAACTTGGTCTCAACCATAACATATATGTATGTCCCACATTGATAAATATGTATACTGAGTGCAATGATGTGAACGCAGCTTGCCGCGTCTTTGATAAGATAGCTGAGCCTTGTGTTGTTTGTTATAATGCAATAATCACAGGATATGCTCGAAGTAGTCGGCCCAATGAGGCATTGTCATTGTTTTGTGAATTGCAAGCGAGTGATCTCAAGCCTACTGATGTAACACTGCTTAGCATACTTTCATCTTGTGCTTTGTTAGGAGCATTAGACTTAGGGAGGTGGATACATGAGTATGTGAAGATACATGGTTTTGATAAATATTTAAAGGTCAAAACTGCTCTTATAGATATGTATGCATAGTGTGGAAGCTTGGATGATGGCATGATGCAGTTTGCGAACATGTCTGTAAGGGATACACAGGCTTGGTCAACCATGGTTATGGCATATGCAACTCATGGGCATGGTTCCAAAGCCATATCATTGTTTGAAAAAATGAAGAGGGTGAGAGTGCGACCTGATGAGATTACATTTTTGGGTCTTTTAAAGGCTTGCAGCCACACTGGCTTAGTAAGGGAAGGTTGTGAGTATTTCTGTAGCATGTGTGACAAGTATGGGATTATTCCGGGTATCAAGCACTATGGATGTATGGTGGATTTGCTTAGTCGAGCTGGTCGCTTAGATGAGGCTTATAAGTTAATCGATGTATTACCAATTTAGCCCACTCCCATACTTTGGCAAACCTTGGTATCTGCTTGTAGCAGCCATGGCAATGTAGAATTGGCAAAGTTAGTGATTAGATGAATTTTTGAATTGGATGACTTTCATGGAGGAGACTGTGATCTTATCGAACTTGTGCGCAAGGGCTGGGAGATGGGAAGATGTGAATTATTTGAGGAAACTGATGAAAGACAAGGGGGTGGTGAAGGTACCTGGGTGTAGTTCAGTGGAGGTGAACAATGTCGTGCATGAATTCTTCTCTGGGGAGGGAGGGCAATCTGTTTCTACAGATTGCTCTGGGCACTTGACAAGTTAGTCAAGGAATTGAAGTTGGTTGGGTATGTTCCTGATATTTCTTTAGTTTTTCATGCAGACATGGAAGATGAGGACAAAGAAATTACTCTTAAGATATAATAGTGAGAAACTGGCTATTGCTTTTGGGCTTCTAAACTCTCCCCCTGGTACAAAAATTCAGGTGGTGAAGAATCTATGTGGGGATTGTCTCTATACAGCAAATTGTACAAGTCATAATCAACAATGAGTAATGAATTATATAAATCTAGCAAGTTAATGATCCGTACCAGCTTCTGGGTTTAGGCAAATGTATGATGCAAGAATGTGCATCTTTGGAATCTATTTGTACAAAATTGGTTCCAAAAAGTGGAATAAAGCCTTTTGAAATTTAGGCAAATCAATTACTTTTAAAGTCAACTTTTAAACACAAAGCAGAGGAAAATGATGTGGCAGAAGTTTTTCCTGCTCTCAATGAGGACATTTTACAGGTCTGAGTGCCTTTTTGTTGTTATTTTTTGTGGTTGGTTTTCTTAACTTTTTATGTAGCAAGGAAAAAAACGAAGTCATAGTTAGTTGTTTCAATATGATAAGTAAATAATAATTTCATTAAATTTATTTTTTTCACAAAAATACATAAAAAACCAATGAAGTTGTGGAAATAAGTCAATAATTGTCCCAAACTCCCAATGTGAAAGGCTAATCAGGTGCATTTGTTTCACACAACACAGGTGATAAATTAATAGTAATAGCAGTTAGCATATGCTGCACCAAATATTCTGTCCACACGTACGTTTTTGCCTATAAATACTTCCACTCACATCATGAAACTATCACCCTAAGTCCAAAAACAAATTCCACACCTCTCACACACACACAGATGAAAGTATGAAACCCAATTGTGCAATCTTCATCAAGCTTTTATTAGTACAATGCCTAGCAATTGGCTGTGTTTCACACAGTTTCGATTTCTTCTACCTTGTACAACAATTGAGTGGGATTATTTAAGAGAGAGATCATCCTTTTGAGAACACTAACTACTCTTATTTGATGTTGTCATAACATCAGAACTTTTTTTCTTGATTTCACCACTCTAAATCTCTAATGCAGTGGCCTGGATAATATTGTGACACAAAACAAAGTTGTTGCTATCCAACAACAGGAAAAACCAAAACTGATTTCAGCATTCAATGGCTTTGGCCTAATTACAATGATGGCTCATACCCATCCAACTGCGATCCTAACAGCCCTTACGCTCAATCCAAGGTACCAATTTTTTATTAGGAAAATGTTAAAGTTGTTATCAATTTTACTATATGAAACTTATAAACTAATTTGATAAACTTATAGACCTCCTCTAAATTCTTGAAAGTGCAGGTAACTTTTCATTTCCTTAGTAACTTAAATTGGTTGTCCAAGCATTCTGCCGTTTATTCTCAAAAAACTTGGTTGTCCAAGCTTAACTTTCGTAAACCTTTTCTTTGTTTTTTATTTTCATTTAAGATTGAGTGGGGAAAAAAATGTTGCAGGGATCCAACTAGATGAGAGTTCTTATAGCTTAGTAGCATAAGTGATGCTATAAAAGGAGCAACTAGGTATGATCCTAGGATAGAATGCAATGTTGATGCATCGGGTGAGAAAATTGTGGCAAGAGCTTAGTGATTTAGAGATGATGGAGGATAGTCGAGCTTTATTGGAGGAGGAAAGGCTGGAGTTGGAGAGAGTTCGAAGTGAATTAGAAAAAGTTACTTTGATGGAGGAAATTTGTTGGAGGCAGAAGTCTAGAGTCCTTTGTATTAGGGAAGGAGACAGGAATACCAGATTTTTTCATCATATAGCTAATTCTCACAGAAGATTTAATTCCATTGATAGGCTTATGGTGGATGGAGAATTGTCTTCAGATCCGGAGGCTATAGCAGGTTGTATTTCTCATTTTTATAGGCAACTATATGCTGAAACTGTGGATCATAGACCTTTATTAGATGATGTGGAGTTCTCTTGTATCTCGGAGGAAGATGCACTTTGGCTAGATAGGCCATTTGATGAGGAAGAGGTGTTTGGGGTGATTAGTGATTTTAAGGGTGATAAGGCTCCTGGCCCGGATGGCTTTTCTATGGCGTTCTTTCAGTCTTGCTGGTGTATTTTGAAGGCTGAAATTATGGCAGTGTTTCAAAATTTTCATACTCAGGCTGTCTTTAAGAAGAGTCTTAATGGTTCTTTCCTTCCTCTTATTCCCAAAAAGTGGATGCTGTGGAGATTAAGGATTTTCAGCTTATTAGCTTAGTTGGTGGGATTTATAAGATTATTTCTAAGGTGTTGGCCAATCGTCTTAGAAGGGTGGCACATGGGCTTATTTCAGATTCTCAAAATGCATTTGTGAAAGGTAGACAAATTTTGGACTCTTTTTTAGTTGCTTCAGAATGTATTGATAGTAGATTGAAGTCAGGTGTTCCTGGAGTGTTGTGTAAGTTGGATGTGGAGAAGGCATATGACCATGTGAGTTGGGGTTTTTTAATGTATATGCTGCAACGCTGTGGGTTTTCTGAGAAATGGAGAAAATAGATAATGTGTTGCATCTCTACGGTTAAATTCTCCATTCTGATTAATGGTAGTCCTTCTGATTTCTTTGGTAGTTCTAGGGGGATTTGGCAAGGGGACCCCTTGTCTCCGTTGCAATTTGATATTGTTATGGAGGGTTTGAGTCGTATGTTGGATGTGGTTGCCACTACTAGTCAGTTCTTAGGCTTCTCTGTAGGTAGTACGGCTGATAACTCGGTGATGGTGTCTCATCTTTTATTTGCTGATGACACTCTTATTTTTTGTGATGTTGTTCCTACACAAATAGCTTGTTTGAGAGCAATTCTTGCTAGATTTGAGGAGGTATCAGGTTTAAGGATTAATTTAGGGAAATCTGAGTTGGTTCCTATAGGGGTGGTGCACAATATGGATGTTCTGGTGGGGATGTTGGGGTGTAGGCAATCCTCTCTTCCATTGAGATATTTGGGGCTACCGCTAGGAGCTAAATTTAAGAAGTTATCAATTTGGAATCCTATTTTGGAGAAGATGGAAAGGAGATTAGCAGGGTGGAAGAGGTTGTATCTATCTAAGGGGGGTAAGGTAACTCTTATTAAAAGTACTCTTTCCTCCTTATCTACATACTTCCTTTCCCTTCTGCCTTTACTTGGGAAGGTGGCAAATCGTATCGAGAAGTTACAACGAGATTTTTTGTGGAGTGGTATTAATGGTGATTCTAAATTACATTTAGTCAGTTGGGCTCAGGTTTGCAAGCCGTTGCAGGTTGGAGGGTTGGGTATTAGACGATTGAGGAGTTTTAATTCTGCCTTGTTAGGAAAATGGTTATGGAGGTATGGCATGGAGACTAATGCTCTTTGGAGGAGGGTTATCGAGGTGAAATATGGGAATGATTGGGGTGGTTGGTGCACGAAAAAAGTGACTAGTGCTTATGGTGTTAGTTTGTGGAGACATATTAGGAGTGGTTGGATGAGTTTTTCTAAATTACTTCTGCATGATGTGGGGGATGGTACTAGAGTGAAGTTTTGGAAGCATGTGTGGTGTGGAGATCGTACTCTGCAAGAGGCTTTTCCGGAACTTTATTGTATTAGTAGAACAAAGGATTCTTCAGCAGTGGAGGTTATGTGTTGGTCAGGTGGGAGGATTCATTGGGATGCCAAATTTCGTCGTCCTCCACAAGATTGGGAACAAGAATCCTTTGATCTGTTTATGGATATGGTGTACTCTTCGACGGTACGGGGTTTGGGTTCAGATCAGGTGTGTTGGAAGCCAGCAAGGAGTAAAGGTTTTGAGGTTAGAGGATTCTATCTTTCCTTCTACCCTCCTACCATCTTATCCTTCCCTTGGAAGATGATTTGGAAATCGAAGGTTCCTCCAAGGGTAGCTTTCTTTTCATGGTCTGCTTCCTTAGGTAAGATTTTAACAACAGATAACCTTCGCAAACGACATGTGCTTGTTCTTGATTGGTGCTATATGTGTAAGAATTGTGGGGAGTCAGTGGATCATCTTCTTCTTCATTGCCCCATTGCTTGTGAGTTGTGGTCGTTGGTGTTTTGTTTGTTTGGAATTCATTGGGTTATGCCTCAGAAGGTTATTGAGTTGTTTGACTCTTGGCAGGGTAAGTTTGGACGACATAGAAACATAGAGTTGTGGAGAATTGTGCCTAATTGCTTGTTATGGTGTCTTTGGCGCGAAAGGAATGCTAGAAGTTTTGAGGGTTGTGAACGCTTTATGTTAGAGATTAAGTCTTTTTTTTTACACACTCTACTCGATTGGAGTGTGGTTTTTTGTCATTTTTCTTGTTCTTCCCTTCCTACTTTTTGATCGTTGTAATCTTGGTTATTGATTTATGCCCCCATAGTACATTCCCAATGTACTCGGGTTGGCTGTTTTTCTTTTTTTAATAAAATTTTCGTTACTTATCACAAAAAAAAAAAAAAATGTTGATGCATCATATAATAGCCAGCTTTGCCAGATTTATCTGTGTAGACCAAGGTTATCAAAATCGGGATCCTACGTAGGATCATGAGAGGTAGGTAGGATCATGGATCGTAAGATCGGATCGTGAATCGTAAGATCCTACCTATTTTCAAATTTTAAGCCAAAAACCTAATGATAGTGACTTTGTATGTTATATAATCACTTAAAATATGAATCCATCCATTAAAAAAAAATTGCATCATAAAATGTAATTTGCATGCACTACATCGTTCTTATGTTATTCTAACGAAACAAAATATATTTAACCTTTGACATAATGTATCTAAAAAGTTCAGTACATGTTTAATTAGCAACTAAGTACCAAAATATTATCTACACATATGGAAAATGTTTTCCATATTCTAAGTTCCAAATCCAAAATAAGTTAGGCCAGTTAGTATATAAAAACTAGCTAACTACAAATTTACAATATGTAATCCAAAAGAGAATTCTCAATCTAAAGTAAACTAGCTAATTACAAATATGAAATCCAAAAGAGAATTCTCATTCTAAAGTTCTTCTAATCTAATCACTGTCATTGTCATATCCCATTTCATCATCTAAATATTTTAGGTTTTGTTTTTGAAAACGTTAAACTTAAGTATTATAGGTTTTTTTGAGATTTTATGTTGACATAGGAGTAAATTTGGGACTTCAATTCATTATTGGGCTTCTAATAACCCATTAGGCTTGTGGGTTTAGGTGAATTATCTTACCAAAATGAATCCCACTAAAAAAAAAAAAAAAAAATCAAGCCAAATGGTAGGATCAGTGGGATCCCATACGATCCTATGCGATCCTACATACGATCTTACCATTTTTGCGATCCTGCTACGATTTTAAACTTTTTGATGAGGTGGGATCGTAAAATCATGCTATTTTACGATCCGAATTGCAATTTTGACAACCATGGTGTAGACACTCTGGGTCACAACTCATCAAATGTCCTATGCTACCAAAAGGGGGATGTGCCTCCAACATTGATTTCCCTACCTTCTAAATACAATAGAGGAAGAAAGTGGAATATCTCCCTTAAACAAGGTTTGCTGATAGTGAATTGGATATTTCAACTTTTGTCCTGCCTAATTACCAGTCATTCATATTCTCTTGAGGCAAAATATAATCTATGGAAAAATAATCATATCTATTATGTACACCTTTACATTTAAGAAAAATAAAATTTTCATTATAGAAATGAAGTCTCTGGGTCCTGATTCATATTCTGTGGGTTACTATCAATGATTTGATATTGAGTGAGGTGCTTTGCAGTTTTTATATAAATTTCTCTAAGAATCTTTGTTAAATAGAAAATCCTAACTAAATAGAAAATCCTAACTGGTCGATTGTTACGACCTTTGGGAGCATGGTACAAAAATACAGAGAATGTTTGACCATGGAATAGAAATAAGGAACCAAGCCAACAAAAACTTAGGCATACACGTCCAAACAAAAAAAAAAAAAAAAAAAAAATTATCCACAAAGGGTTCATCCTATTACTTTAAATTAGTAGCTTTCCTTCTTTGCCATTTGAGTTACAGCTTATTGGCTTTTTCCAATTACCTTCATCTATAGCCTTTAGGGTGCTATCTTTAGAAGCAGCTGCCACAGTAATACCTTCAGCACCTGTATATAGAGAACAACTTTAACATTGACAGTGCAAAGAAGTAGTTACTAAAACCTTGACTGTTAGAAGGAAGCAAATATTTCCATATTGGCGAACAAAGGATAGATGAAAAACCTATCTTAAGAAACAAGTTGGATTAAAAAATGTATGAAATTATTACTAAATTAATTCAGAGATACAAAGTTTTTAAACAATTCAAGGCAGAGAGGTCCCAAGTTCAGGTGCAACAACAGTTACTTTTCGCATTTCTGGGAAGTAAGAAGTAATTTAGATTATCAATCACTGTATTTGGTATGTGACAAGCAATTTAGGTTATCAATATTTTGCAGATTTTAACTTCCTAACAACGGGGAAGAAATACCCTTTCTTTATCTCATATTTAGGCTTCTTATAAACATCCTTTTCCTCTTTCAGTAACAACATTGCCACCTTAACAAAAGCAGTCCCCATGAATCAAAATTCCTAAGAAAATCTAAACATCCCCATAAAGTATATATTAATCTCCAAAAGGAATATAAGCAAAGCACTTACCAATAGGACTACTATTTTAATAGGAAATTTCTTCCTCAAAGCCAAAGCTTATCTAAAAAAATTTAGTGAAGCCCAGAGGAGATCAAATGCAACCCATACCCATGTAATGGTAATGATTATAGCAAATTTGTATTTCTATTGCTATTACAGTGCATAATGGTATGTTTATTATTTTCCATACCTTCTGTTGTTTAGTTTGTAAAGTTTATTTAATACTTATTCTTCTAAATTGCATTACATGGGGTATGTACAATCAAATTTTAATCTCGCTAAGCATTACAACACAATCAACGATTTAAGAAAAAGAAAAAAAAATGTTGGTATTGTTTCTTGGTTTTCTCAGTTTGCTATTTCACATAAACAATGCTTGGGCACAATTTCTAGTTAAGATATCTATCATTCATGGATTCAGATAGAAGTCTGGATACAAAATAACTTTCACTAATGAAACATGGTTCTATTAACCTCAACAGAAAATTACAAGTCCTTTCTAGAGATCACAGCAGAGTAGGACAAAATGTGAAGAACTTGAGAGAGAGAGAGAGAGAGAGAGAGAGAGATTAACAATTAGAGAAAAAAGGTAGATTCAACGCTAAAGTATGATAAACCTATACCAGTTTTCTATATAATATAAACAATGCTTGCGACACAATTTCCAGTTAAGATATCATTGGTGGATTCGGATTGAAGTTAAGATACAAAATAACTTTTAGTAAGGATGGAAAGTTTTCTATAAGATTTTTTTAACTTGTACTTCCTAAGTGATGGAAAGTTTGGTTTAGGCATTCTTACAAACACTTTTGAGGGAGCAGATAACATATGCCACTAACCTAAATCTTCAATTTGTAGTACAACTTTAAACAATGAATAATTCTTCGACTTTCAATTCCAAATTCATTGAAAACCAGTACCAAAACAATAATTAAGCTCCACAAAGTTACACGACACTCCAAATCATCACACCAGTATATCTTAAACCCAGTAAAAGCAAACAGAAATTACATAAATAGTTACCAAGTATTTACCATTTAAGCACTCTAAATTATCACACACTCGAGTTGACCCAATACAGAATATTGCATGCTAAACCAAATTAAACAACTCCAACACCACCAATATAAACAAGAACATGAAATATAAAGAAAATTTCCAATACCAATAGCATGAAAAATAAAGAGAAAGTAAGAATAACACAAAATGGATACTCACAATGTGGATCATGTAGTCATGAGAGATGCAGAGGAAGTATTAAAGTATAGCTTTCTGGGGACAACCAATAATATTGAAAGCCAAATTCAGAGTATGAAAGCTTATGTAGGTTTTGTGGCCTGCGATTGACAGACCCTTCACTAGTAACCTTTTTTTAAATATTCATAACACTCTTGGCTCTGCGACTTAATCGAGGAGAGAGTCTGCATTGGAGTAAAGAGAGAAAATTGTGAAGGGCAATTATCGGGTGGTAATTGAATGGTTGGGTTTTAAAAATAAAGCATTAAAAAATTAATAATTAATAATGGTGACGTCTAATTTGTGAGACCTCTAAAGCTTACGTGGCATAATTGCAGAAGATCAACAAAAAGTCAGACGCTTCAGCTTTATAGTATTTATAGATGATGAGAACAAACTAAGATTTTTGAATGGCTTGAATTTTTAAAAAATGTACAAAATGATTTCTTTTACCTCCACATTTCTTTTAACTTTGATATGTAGTCTTCAGGGAATGCATACAAACTACAAAAGTGAGCTGAATCTTCACAAGTTTTCTTGTGCTCAACATCCTAATTAGGAGCTTTCTCACATTTTTCTTCTGCATTGTTTTCACTTTTAAATTAGATCTCTCTATCCAACATCTTACCCCTACTTTTCAAAAGGAAGCTGCAGTAGCACTTGAGCATTGTTGATAAACACCAGTACTAACCTTCAACTGTTTATGTAAAAAGCATACATTTTATGAGACATATCAAGGAAAAAATAATGGTGGTAGATAGCCCGTTTCATAAAATAAACTTCACCAACATGATTTTTAGTAGTCCAATAATGATTATGTAGATTTCCATTCCTAATAGAAATTGTAAGTGAAGGCAACATTCAGTGTCTAGAAGCAGGGGAAAAACAGAGAGAGAGAGAGAGAGAGAGAGAGAGAGAGAGTTAAAAAACAAAGATTGGCACTAACACTCACCCATAGCAGAAGAAAAGGAACAAGAGCACAAATAAACCTAACATACAAATAGTTCTAGGTCTAAGTATTATATTCAATTGCTCCAAAAGTGTTTTCCACTATCTTTAAGGTCCAGTAGCGCACCACTTGATGTAATATTTTTTTAATTAATAAAAAAGTAAAAAACAAGAAGAATTCCTCTTATAAATCACAATAAGGATAAAGAGCATCAGTGATTATATTCCTTGTTGTAAAATCTCTTCTTACCAAAGACTATCATTTAACACTTTCCAGAGGAAAATAAGCACTTTGAGAAAGGATTTAAGCTTCCATAGGTCGGCCCAAATTTAAGAACTATATCTCAAAGTTTTGCTCCTTCCATATAAGCATTCACTAAAGAGAAGCCAGTAGGCTTGGTTGACAGTAAAAAGACTTGACTAATTCATTGGGCCTAATCAGTCTTAACTGCACTTCCCGACCTAGGACTTAGCTCCTTCTAAATAATAGAGTTGGCTACATGAAATGCACATCAATTCCTCACTAATGCACAATTTCATTGTGCTGTAGATTGGTTAAAAAAATAAAAAGCCCTTGTAATATGTGGATAATTTCCCCTAGAAACATTAGATCTTACATTAAGCCAAAAGTCATAGTTATTAGGAATTGAGTTCTCATTTCTTACCAGCCATTCAGCTTCTGTGAGAACAGATAATCCCATTGCTTTTTTTTCAATAGATATATAATTTCATAAAAAATTAAGAAAGTTGCTACCCCAGCATGCAGACTTGACTCAAGTACAATTTTCTTTTCACTTGTTATATACATGAAAATTTCCTAGAAAGTAGTGTGAATCTGCACGCAACCTCTGTTTCAAGATGTGATAGTAATTTGTTTCTGATTTCCATGGGTTGGTAAGAAGTCATTGTATCAATATTATAATTGTAAGTTCGATGCATAATACATATATACAATTTTTATGAATTGAAGTTGGGTTTTGGGAGTTAGTGAATGACCTGTCTAATTTAGAACTTGAACAGGGATGCACCTTGTGACACTTTGTCTTCAAGGTTTTGAAGTCCTTAATAACAAATAAAATTTCTCTTGGGCATGTGTAGTCAAGTTTATTGTTTGTGAACTCTCTTGAACTAGTTTAAATGATGCTACGAAAGACTCTCAGTCCTTCAACTCCTCTACACCCCCCACTCCCACCAAAAAAAAAAAAAAAAAAAAAAAAAAAAAAAAAGAAAAAAAAAAAGAAAAGAGAAACAGAAAGCTTTCAACAATTTTTTTTCATCTATTAAAATTAATTCTTAAAATACACCCACATCCAGTTTTACGAGAATATATATATATATATATATATGTATGTATGTATCATGATTAAACATGATTTGAATGCAATATCAAGAAAGTCCTAAACCCACATTGTTTAGGACTTGTGGTGGGGGGGGGGGGGGGGGGGTGGAGTGTGTTGGTATTGGGGTATTTATGTTAGAGTATCACACATTTTATGAATCTTGAACAAAATTTCTATTGCCGAGACAATCAATCTTTTTTTCCCCACTTAATTAGAGTACTGAGATGGGTACTACCAATTTTCTTATAATCAATCTGTGTTTCTCTAAGTTGTGAAGAGTGTTTACCAACCTGAATCACAGCCAAAATTCATAACAAAAATCTGGCAATGGGTAAATCAAACTTTTGCATTGGATTACAGAAGGTATTCTTCTTGTACTCATCAAATGTGCTGTTTATGCAGAAAGTTGAATTGAGGCAAGTTCTTAAATGGACAAATGTCTATGGATATTATTTACCTGAGGACAAGCATGCAAAGAGACAATTCTTTGAGTACTTGAAAGGTTTTTCATTTCTTCCAACTTGAAGGAAACAGTGTGTCTCATCCTGTATTGTGAGGCTCAATTTTATTTTATTTTTTTCATAACAAAAAAACTTTATTGAAAACCAAACATGATCTCTAATAAGAGATGATACAGCATTACACTCACAATATGTGGATCTTAGTCCTATGATACCCACATATCATAAGTATCTATGATGTTGTAAGCATTTAAAATATTAGATAGATAGTTATTTCCCTAATATGCTATCTAAATGAAATATATATTTTTTTAATGGGATGTAGGAAAATTTGTGGAAGAGTGGCTACCATTCCATAATACATACCAAAGTGCATAGTATGATGTAACGGCAAACATCAAATGTCCAGTAAACTATCATGAGATGATAAATTGATGAGAAATTAAGGGAGATAATGATAATGATATTGATGGGGGTAGAGTGCAGCAAGGTTGGTGTGCGGAGGAATAAAAAATGGAATTAGTTGTTGTGGTTGCAGTGATTTAGAAAGCCCACCCTACAATACATAGGCTCTTTTACTTTACGGGAGAAAGTCTTTCCAATAAAGTCTACTGATTAAATATTTTATTATCTTCGAGGAACGGAACAAACCAAAACCAAAACCATCCCTTCATATATTTTGTTTTGTTTTGGGGTATTTACTACAGAAGTAGCCCCCTCATCTCATCCATGTGTATTCAAAAGTTAGATGTTTGAAGTTCATTATTTTTTATTTGATCTTATTAGTTTAAGTTTTTTAAACTTATTATAATTAATGTAGAAGAGTATTTTGGATCATTTAAAAAATAGACACCAAAAAGGTTGTGCTCTCATTAACAATGGTATAGAAGGCTATAGATGGTGTAAAGTGTAAATGAAAGTCTTGTAAACTATACATATAAAGGTCATGAGAGAAACAGAGAGGTACCTCAGAGCGTTCTCGACGATGACAATAATGGGTTGGCCCCCCCGGCATCAATGAATTTTTGATAGCAAGTTGCACAAACTTTTTCCTGATACTGTGGCACTCTCAATGTCCCATTAGATCCGCCAGTTCCGCTGGTTTCTCCCTCATCTTCATCTTCATCATCATCATGGCTCTGCTGCTTTATTTTTTCTGGAAGCCCTCTCAATGTCCCATTAGATCCACCAGTTCCACTGGTTTCCCCCTCAACATTATCATCATCATGGCTCTGCTGCTTTGTTCTAGATTGATGAGCAGTAAATTGGTGGATGAGATCGGAATTATCAGAAAACATGGTTGAGCATTGGACTAATGTTTGCACCAACTCTCCCACATTTTGCTGGTACACAAGACCGTAACCACAGTTTTGCACCATCAAGTCTTGGCTATCACTACCAAATAAAGCAGTTAAGAGATTGCTACAATTCAACTTATCTGAAAATCGAGCATGAGGTACATGCATGATGCAAATGAATTTACGTTGCTTTAACCAAATAAATTTGTTGTGCTCAGACTCAGTGATGTAATGTTTATTTGACTCTGTCCAGCTGCCCATGTCACTTCTCAAAGAACAAGAAAAGCCATGAGAAATTTCTGTATCCAAATTGTCAAGAATGAGAGTTGGATGCTTATGCACTGTGAATGTAGCAAATAGAGCAGTTCCTACCCAGTCAGAATTAGTATAAAGATTTGGAGGTAGCTGGATTCTCAATAAAGAACCACTTTGATGGCAAAACCACTCTGGAATTTCACATTTAGGAAAACAATCATTATAAATATAGCGTTGACTAGAGTAGCCCTGTAAAATAGAAAATATGGAGCTTCATGAGAGAGTGAGAGAGAGACAGTGAGTGTGAAAGAGAGAGACCTGAAAGTTGCTTTGAAACCAATGGTCAAGGCCTCCATTGATACAATTACTGAGTTCATTCTCATCCAATACACTAAACTGGATAGAACTGAAGTTTGAATCTCTTGTAGCACCCCCGATACCTGAGTCTATTCCAAGTAAAGCACAAACCCTCCTTGTTCTCATCAAATATGCTGTTTATGCAGAAAGTTGAATTGAGGCAAGTTCTTAAATGGACAAATGTCTATGGATATTATTTACCTGAGGACTAGCATGCCAAGAGGCAATTGTTTGAGTACTTGAAAGGTTTGCCATTTCCTCCAACTTGAAGGAAACAATGTGTTTCATCCTGTATTTGTAATGCAGGGTTAAGCCGAGTCTGTGTCTAAGTGACTTTATCAATGTGCAGAGAAGGAGCTTCAAGTTTACCTCAGTGTAGAGGGCTCATCAAAGGATTTTTTTTAAAGGTTCCAAACAAAATTTGCTAGACTGCCCTTGTCTTCAGTTCACAGTATGCCATGAAGTTTGAGATGCTTATAGCTCATAACCTTCTGCATAATTCAGAACTGGGTCAACCTATTAAATGTGGATTTTCATTTTCCAACTATCTTTTCTACTTGCATAAGACTGACTTGAAATTAAAGCTTTCCCTCTAATGCTTGTCTTGTATTCTAATGGCTATAGGGTGACTCGAACTACCTTTAAAATTAAGTTTGACCTATAGAGGATTGGCTGTAAAATGTGGACAGAGGATCCTAAAGGATAGAAGGATCATTTTAAATGCAAAAACTTAAAGGAATAAAAGAGTTATAACAGCTGCTACAGTTGCTATGCCAACAATAAAGAAATCGTGGCCCTGTGATCCTCACTATATCAAACACTCCTAATTAATAGAGAGAGAACAAAAAAAATTAAAGACCTATGCTTTTAGATTATATCTTTGAAAATCAGCTCTTCAACCAGTCAAATATGAAATATATTCTTCCAGAGACCCAACCAAAGACATTAAAATGCACAGCCTTTCTAATTTTTGGTTAGCATGTCTTAAATGACCAGCTAACCTAGTAAATTATTATAGACCATTCAGGTGTGATGCTGTAATGCAAATCATTTACGATTTATCTCAAACAGTCTTGTACACAGCCAACGAATTTGATGTAGCTTCTAAAATTCAAAATGATACACATTTTCTACAAAAGTCAGGATTCTAAGCGACTGGTGTACATGATTTTTTAAATCAAGAAACCAACAAAGTCCAAATGAATGAATAAAACTAGGAAACTATTGCAAGATCTTTCGTCACCATTGTTAGGCCACATGGTAAGCTGAGCAGAAATTATGCATCTCAATTTGAAAAATCAGATAAAAAAACACAAAATCATACCAGACTGAGCTCACATCCAAGGTAAAAGGAAATCTGGGGCCTACTAGTGACTTCAACTGCAACCATCGTAGTCAAAAAAAAAAAAAAAAAAAAAAAAAGACCAATTAACCCAAATGAAATAATTATTTTAAAAATAACAATTTTAAGTTTAGAAAGTTATTCAGTTCCTTTTTTTTTTTTGCAGAAACACAATAAATACTTATAAGTTGATATGATATCCATTGCCACTGTGTAACTGATGCAAATGAAACAGTGCTACCAAAAAGGGAAACATACCTTGGAATCAAATGCAAAAGAAGCCGTACCGAAACGATAGAGGAGAAATAGTTTCAATGTGATTTTTTGATTAAGGCATATTTCTTCGGAGGTCATCAAAATGTCCACAGTTTCTTCGAAGTTGGCCAGTAATCAACAGCATCATCTTCTTGGACCGCCAACCTTTATATAGAATACCAAATAGGTGCATTAGCAGATTCTTGAGGAGGACAGGTGCATTCTACGTGGACCCCCTACCTTTTTACAGAATACCCATTCTTGCTATATGTAATTGAAACCTCAACAAGATTCTGGTCAGTTGGATTTGATTTATTCAAATGTCTCTGCAGAGACCTTTGAGTTAAAGAAAATAAAAATAGATTATTTTCTGCAAGGAAAAATTTGAACTCATCAAATAAATGTGGCATCTTTCTTGTAAATCTAGACAAACCTCGAAAATACAAACCTGATTTTTTATAACCATTGATGGAAATGTGAACAGAGACACAAACAAACTCTCGTCCAGGAACAATACAGACAGCCAGTTTTGGAAATTTGCGACCAACAAAGAAAAATATGGAATTATCAACACTTTGATGATTAAACCATTTCGGCATCCCAGTTCCCCAAAAATAAATAGTACGATCAATGTCCCCATCTTCATATTCAACGCCCTCAATTTCAGATAGGAAATTATTGGAGAATTGCGCATCCATTGATATGTCCCCATCTTCATATTCAGCACCCTCAGTTTTAGATGGGAAGTAATTGGTTAACTGTGGATCCATTAATATGTCCCTACCACATACTCTACTTGGTAAAATCCGAATAATTTCTATTACCTACATGCAATTAGAAAATTCAAGATATTTTTCACTTAGCAAATCTCATAAAGTATTTAGAGAAAGTAACAAAAATTGTTTCTTTATATATATCTTAAAGAAAGAGAGAAACCTGATTCAATAGCCCGCTTGGTGATTGGGTATCCAACAACATACAATTCTTTGCATGTGGAAGTCCTTGAATTTCACGAAGAAGTTTGCAATCCCTAATATAAAGTGATTTTAATCTGGGAAATCTGCTAATACTTTCAGGGACAGTAACAATATTGTTTCTAAATAGATCTATTCTTTCCAATGTGGGGAAGTAATCAGGCTTCATCAAAAGATCTAATTCAATTATGCCTTCACATCCATGGAGATTCAATTGCGTCATGTTCACGAACCCTTATCCGGAAGAGCCATCAAAAGAATCGCACGTCGGTCTCAATTTGCCAGTAGGGATCGACAATTCCCGAAGCTGTTGCAATTTATAAATGCTATCTGGAAGATCCCGAAGGTTTTTGCAATCAAAAAGGCTTAATCTTTCAAGCTTAGTGAGATGCTCGATTGATGAAGGCACCTCTCTAATACCACTCCCACTTAAATATAAAGTCTTTAAACATTCCATTTCTGGATGAAAATTAGGGAGCTTCTCAAGCCTTGAGCAGCCAGAAAGAGTAAAAAAATCAAGAGATTTCAACCTGAGCTGGCTTGGAAGAATTTGAAGATTTCTGCAATCATCGAGATACCAACTTTTAAGCTTTTCAAGAGATCCAAAGCACTCATCAATCTCAACTAAATTTCGACAAAAAGAGAGGTACAAATACTCTAAATTTGGGGCCCATAATTTAGGTAATCTAACTAAATTGTTACAACTATTGAGGTACAAGACCTTTAAATTTTGGGCGCATAATTTAGGTAATTTAACTAAATTTTCACAATAAGAGAAGTCCAAATTTTCTAATTTTGGGGCCCATAATTTAGGTAATTTAACTAAATTTTTACAATAAGAGAGGTTCAAATTCTCTAAATATGGAGCCCGTAATTTAGGTAATTTCGTAATAAATTTACAACCTCTGAGATTGACATCTATCAAATTTTCTATATGACACTCCTGTAGGAAAAAAAAAAAAAAAAAAAAAATCAAAAGTTAACTACAAAAAAATTTGAAATAAAAAATTTAACAAAAATCTCAATTTAAAAATATCCATAATCATACCTGTTTGATTAGTTTTGGCAATCTAATGTGACTATGTGGCATCTCAATAGCAACAAGTTGTTCAGGAAAATATTCGGATGGCCAGTGAAAAGGATAATTGGGCCACTTAAGAAGTATTAACTTGTTGGGAAGAAATTCAAGTGGTTTACAAATATGTACATTCTCAACTATTAGGAATTTGAGATTTTCCATCTTTTTGAAAGCTTCCGTGTGTAGTTGCACTTTTACTAGTTGGGGCGAATGCAACATTATGCCACGAATTTTTTTTGATCCCTAATTGAAAAAGCATCAAGTCAACTATAGAAAGTAATATAATTTTTTGAATGTATAATAATTTTGAAATTTTAAGCCAAAATAAAAAATACTAACAAACTACTATTTTATAAAATATTAGAAAGAAAAAAAATTAAAGAAAAAATACAATACTTCTACCTAGTGAAAAAGAAAAAAAATAAAGAGCAAAATAATTGAAGAAAAAGAACTTATACCTTATTTCCTTTTAGTACTTCAAGCGAATCCTCGTAACAATATAACCTGCTACGTTTTCTAAGGATGTTTGGTGCTTGTTCTCGAACAACTTCCCTACCCATTTGTTGTATCAAGTTATGCATTGACAATCTACCAAATATATCAACAGTTATGAGACACTTATTAAGAAGTCTTGGAATACCAGAACCTGGATGTAATTTACAAGCATTTAATATCTTTACAACATAATCTTTGTCCCATCCTTTGAAGAAACATGCAATATCGAGAAAAATATCTTTCTCGGTGTCTTCCAATCCATCATAACTTACTCTAAGCATTTTTTGAATGTCTTTGTTTGGAATTTTGTTATACAAATCTAATGCACTTTCCCATTCTTTTTTAGCTCTTCCACACAAATCACGAGCTATTATTTTTAGAGCTAGTGGAAGACCATTGGAAAAATCTATGAATTTAGTTGCAAGTTTAGAATAATCTTCATCATGAGGTTTGTTTCCAAGAAAGGCATGCTCATTAAAGAGTTGAAGAGCATCACGTTTGTTTAATTGCTTGACCTCGAATTCCTTGACCTTGTAAGTTGTACAAAATTTTTGTTTAAGGGCAGTTAACAAGTGTCTATCTCTTAATGTTATAATGACTCTACTTCCAGGAGCAAACCAATCACATTTTCCTAGCAAATTTTCTATTGGTGTTGAATCATCAACATCATCAAGAGTTAAAAAAACCTTTTTATAGCAAAGTGTCTCCTCTATCAAAGTGATTCCTTTAGAACTGTTGCCCACTTTCCATTTTCCATCCCTTAAGATGTCATTAAGAAGTTGCTTTTGTAGTTTGATTATGCCAGCATTTGTACCTAAATTTTCTTTAACATTCTCTAAAAAGCTGCTTCCATCAAAATGTTTAGCAATTTTATTATAAACAACTTTTGCGATTGTAGTCTTTCCTACTCCAGGAAGGCCATACATCCCTACCACACAAAATTCATCTAACCCAATATCTAAAAGTGACTCGATGGCCTCTGCACGAGAATTTATTCCAATTGGGTATTTAGCAACATATAACGGCGTCCAATTTAATTTAGCATTTGATATCTCTTCAACAATGTTTTGGATGAAGTGAGATTCAGATTTATATGTAGCGCTGCTGACAATCACATAGCATAAGAAAACATATAATTAGATAGATTAGCAGATGAACTATGAATTCAAGATATCTAGTAGTGAGTTATAGCACACAACTATCTTTGATATTAACATCATATTAGAAATATAAAAATATATGGGAGAAACTCGTAATTGGACCTTGTTAGACTAATTAACTTCGTACTAGACCAGTGACGGCTTCAGGAATTTTTTTTAGAGTGGTCACTAAAAATTTAAATTAAAGAAAAAAAGTTAATAAAAATAAAACTTGAATATACGTATTGACATCACAGAAAAAAAAAAAAGGCTCAAATACATGAAGTTTTTTTTTTTTTTTTTTTTCCTTTCACAAGTTTTTATATTTTGAAATCGTTGTATAATAGCTTTACTATCAATGCTAGCAGCTACTTCTTTTTCAATGTACACAGCCTAGCAATCATTAAACTATTGATATCCTATTCAATTACCCATATATTGCGCATTGACATCACCAAAAAAAAAAAAAAAAAAAAGCTCAAATACCTGAAGTTTTTAAATTTCATTTGACAAGTTTTTTATTTTGAAATTGTTGTATGATAACTATATTATCAATTCTAGCAGCTATATCTTTTTCAATGTACACTATCAAGTAATCATTAAACTATTGATCTCCCATTCAATTAGCCATATATTGCCTAAATAAGTAACAATATAAATAAAAATCATTATTTTTTTGGAAAAATGTATCACATAAATCCAGCAAATTCAGTTAAAGACTAAAGCAAGCACTAATAGACTAGCTAAGGAAAAATGTTCATTTTTTTCTTAAATGGCGATTTTAAAATATGCCCTTTGTTAACACAATTTAAAAAATTACAATTAAATCGATTTGGGCTTTTAGGCTAATTTTTTTGTTTGGGCAATTTTTGAGAAGTGTTACATCCACAACATTTTCGCAATACTTTCACAACAAAGCCTATAAGTGGTAAATTTATATTGGTTCTAATTTGAACCTACTACTATAATTATTTTTTTGTCTACCGATAATAACCCGCAACCTAGGATTTTTTATGAAAGTGTTGCAAAAATGTTATGAACATAGCTGATGATGCCAGAAATCATTAGTAAGCTACACAATCCTCACGTGCTCTAAACAAAACTTGCACAACAAAGAAGAAGAAGACCTTATAGAGAGTACCGGTGTGGTACTCGCCAAATACCCTTCGAAGGTTAAGTTAGGGAATTTTCACAACACTAGAGTGCCAGAGCTAGGATATTTGGCCGGTACCACACCGGTACTCTCTATAAGGTCTTCTTCTTCTTTGTTGTGCAAGTTTTGTCTAGAGCACGTGAGGATTATGCCGCTTATTGATGATTTTCGACATTATCAATTGGCGCCATCTGTGGGAAATAGTAGGCTAGAAGCCATACTATCGCTTCCTAGACAAAGAGTTGCATGGTACTTACTCGCTCAATGGCAACCAACAATAACCAAAGAGACGAACCACGGACTACTGCCCTCAAAAGACAAGTCTAGACCCTCGTTGTAGCTGTGAAATGCCTCACCAAGCAAAACCATCTTGAAGGAGCAACTGTGCCAAAAGAACGCTGGACTCAACAACTATGGGGACGAACAAAAAGGTACCAGTGCTGAAAGAATGGACCAAGAAGGACTTGAAAGAAGCAACGCCCCGAGCAGACAAGAGCGACAGGACACCAGTTGTTCGTTCGTTGCAAATACAGCCCCACCGTACATGGTCGCGAAGATGCAGATAATGAAAGAATGGATGGACTTCATGATAAACGCCCTTAGAGGACGGGTGTCGAGCAACCTCGACGAGCTGGTCCATCGGACATACTTACCCTTCACTACACCCGTCACTTCATTCCCCCTTCAGTCGAAGTTTTGCATGTCTCAGGTTGAGACTTACAACGGATTGAAGGATCCTTTAGACCACTTGGAGTTGTTCAAAACTCTTATACACCTATAAGGTGTGGCAAACGAGATTATGTGCTGAGCTTTTCCATCTACACTGAATGGTCCTACAAGGGTATGGTTCAGCAGGTTGACGCCTTACTCCATTAGTACCTTTAAGGAGTTGAGCGCGTAGTTTGCTTTGCACTTTATAGGGGGGCACAGGTATAAGAAGTCCACGGCATGCTTGATGAGCATCAAGCAACAGGAAGATGAGATGCTAAGATCTCACATAACCCTCTTTAACAAGAAGGCCATCTCGATTGATGAGGCTGACGACAAAATACTCGTTGCTAAGTTCACCAATAGGTTACGAAAGGGGAAGTTTATGTTTTCTTTATACAAAAACGACTCAAAAACCATGTTGGATGTACTTTATCGAGCTACTAAGAACATGAACATGGAAGACACGTTGCTTGCCCGAGAAGAGAAGCCTAAAAAGCGGGAAAGGTAAAAAGATGTACAATAGGACAGGGGATGAAAGACAACAAGGATAGGAGATCGACGGGAGGATAGGCGTTCCAAGCCCCCCATTGGGAGGTTTGCAAGCTTCACCTCATTGACGGCCTTGATTGATCAAGTCCTGATGCAGATCAAGGATAAGGCAGCCTTGACATGGCCTGGCAAGCTGAAAGAAGACCCCAACAAGAGGTCTAGAGACAAGTACTACCGTTTCCGCCATAACCACGGTCACAACACGTTTGAATGCTACAACCTGAGGTAGCAGATAAAAGCCCTTATCAGATAAGGAAAATTGCAAAGATTCGTTAGCAAGGAAAGGATGGACCCACCACGAGAGTAGGCTGCCTAGAATTAAAAGGAGTGTCCTAAGCCACCTCTAGGAGACATAAGGATGATCGTAGGGGGCACCACAGCCTTCGGTTCAACTAGGACGGCACGCAAGACCTACCTTAGGATGGTCTAGAACGTCTAGTTGACAAGTTTAGTCCCAAAGATGGCACGGATCGACAACCTTGTAATTGGGTTCACAGAGGAGGATGCTCGACGTCTCTGCCACCCATATGACGATACGCTTGTAGTTAGCATACGAGTTGGGGACTATAACAGTCACCAGATCCTTGTAGACAGTAGAAGTTTTGCTGATATCCTTTACTATCCAACGTTCCAACAGATGAGGATTGAGAGAGAATGGCTGGTTCCAACTAACATGCCATTCGTTGGATTCAGAGGAACAAGAGTGTACCCCCTCGGTGCGGTCACTTTGCCCGTAATGGTCGGTGATTACCCTTAACAAATTACCAAGATTGTCACATTCCTGGTTGTTGACTATTTGTCCGCTTGCAATGCCATCTTGGGCCATCTTACCCTTAACTCATGGAAAGCCGTAACCTCAACTTACCACCTGATGATCAAGTTCCCCACCGAGTACGGAGTGGGAGAGGTACGAGGAGATCAAGTAGCGGCGCGCGAGTGCTACATTGCCATGCTGGAGATGGACGATCATTTACAAACCATGTGTATAGAAGAATAGCGAACGGTGGCAGAGCCCATGGAAGGTTGGAAGAGGTACTCCTTGATAATTCTAGGCTTGAATGAACGACCAGGATCAGCAGTCTCGCTAGCCCACCAGTCCGTCAGGCATTCACAACATTTCTAAGGGAGAACTAGGACGTCTTTACTTGAAGCCACGAAGACATGCCCAAAATTGATCCTTCGGTCATAGTCCACAAGTTGAATGTATCGCCTTCTTTTCCTCCTATCCATCAGAAGAAACGGGTGTTCGCGTAGGAGCGGGACATGGCCATAGCAAAAGAGGTTCGCAAGCCACATGAAGCAGAGTTCATATAAGAAGTGTACTATCCTGACTGGTTGGCTAACGTAGTGATAATTAAAAAGGCCAAAGAAAAGTGGAGGATGTGCGTAGACTTCATAGACTTAAATAAGGCATGCCCCAAGGACAGCTACCCACTTCTGTAGATCGACATCTTGGTAGATTTGACAGCAAGGAACCAGTTACTAAGCTTTATGGACGTGTTTTCTAGTTATAACCAGATTAGGCAGGAAAAGGATGATCAAGAGAATACTTCATTCATCCCTAGCCAAGGTCTCTTCTACTACAAAATGATGTCATTCGGACTCAAGAACGTGGGCACAAAGTATCAATGGCTAATGAACAAGATGTTCGCACATCAAATTAGGAGGAATATGCAAGTTTACGTGGATGACATATTGGTAAAAAGCATACGGGAAGACAACCATTTAAAGGACCTCAAGGAGACCTTTAATACCCTTCGTTCTTATAACATGAAACTAAATCCAAACAAGTGTGCATTTGGAGTGATGGCGGGAAAATTCCTGGGGTTCATAGTGTCCCAGAGAGGTACTGAGGTCAACCTAGATAAGGTACGGGCCATAATGGAGTTAACGCCACCAAAAAACGTCAAGGAAGTATAGAGTCTCAACGGTAAGGTAGCTGCATTGAACAGGTTTGTCTTAAGAACAACAAACAAATGTCTGCCTTTCTTCCGCACGTTGAAGAAGTCCTTTGAGTAGACAGCCAAATATCAGCGAGCATTCGAAGACCTGAAAGCATATCTTTCTTCCCTGTCATTGTTGAGTCCCTCCAAACCAAAAGAAGAATTGTTTTTCTATCTGGCTGTCTCCCCAGCCACTGTCAGTGCAACCTTAGTCAGAGAGGAGGACGAGGTATAGAAACCTATATACTACACGAGCCGAGCGCTCTGAGGCGCAGAAATGAGGTACCCTCCAATGGAAAAGCTAGCCTTCACCTTAGTGATCGTAGCTCACAAACTCAAACCATACTTCCAGGCCCACATAGTGATCATTCTGATGGATAAGCCTCTACGGAAAGCAATGAGTAGCCCTGAAGCCACCGGACGAATGGCGTTGTGGGCAATTGAGTTGAGTGAATTTAATGTGCAGTATCGCCCACGTACGGCCATGAAAGGACAGGTAGTTGCTGACCTCATCAGAGAATTCACCAATATGGAAGGTTAGGGGGCAAGAGAGTGTCCTCAATGGAATATCCACACGGACAGGTCGTCCAATAGATAAGTAGGTGGAGCTAGTGTAGTACTCTATTCCCTAAAAGGAGATGAGATCGAATGCATGGTTCGACTTGATTTCCCTACGACCAATAATGAAGCGGAGTACGAGGCTTGTAGCGGGGCTGGATCTTGCCAAAGCAACAGGAGCCACAAATGTGGTTGTATATTGCGACTCTTAGGTAGTCACAAGTCAAGTAAATGACAACTACGAATGCAAGGGTGAACGAATGAAGAAGTACTTGGGGGCAAGTGAAGAAACAAATGAACGACCTTCAAGTGAAGTTTATTCAAATCCCAAGGGAGGAGAACGAGCAAGCCGACCGTCTTGCCAAGATTGCATCAGTAGAGCATGTGCAGCTTACTGGCGATTTTCGGCATCATCAATAACATTTCATGCAATTTTTTGGTTCAACATTCAATGAACTAAAATTTTGGAGAGGTTGAATTCTATTCTTAATGGGCTCAAATTTTTATTTAGAGTGTTCAATATTTTTTTTTAAGAGTGGTCAAGATTTTTTTCTAGGTGGTTAATGACCCATGGTAATTTAAAATTCTAATTTTTTTAAGGTATATAAAATAAATTTTTAAGGTTAGGGTGGTCATGTGACCATCCTAATTAACACTTGACACCGCTCCTGTACTAGATGATATGATCAAAATAGAATACTTTTGCATGCAGTGGTTATGACAAACCAGATTAGCAGTATAAAATTAGTGAACTCATGAATCATGATGTCAACAATTAGATACATACCCTTTCTTATAATGCCATCCAGATGCATTAACTGCTTTTCTTAGAGCATCCCTCCACCTTTGCACCTTGCCCTCGTTATTCTTGAACTTCTTTTCATGATTAGCTAGTGCAATTCCAAAGTTTCCATATTGATTTCGTATTTCTGATGGATCAACATTGTAAAAAATTGGACAAATTTGAATCTCCTTGTCCTTTTCTCTACACTCAACAATTTCAGCGAGCTCATCCAAGCACCATTTAGACTCTGCGTAGTTTTCAGAGAAGACAATAACCAAAATCGATGAATTTTTTATGGCTTGGATAAGCTTTTTCGAAATTTCTTCTCCCCTCGAAAGATCAATATCGTCAATGAAGGTGTTAATGCCTTTGTTGCACAAAGCCTTATATAAGTGGCTGGTAAAACCTTCGCGGGTATCTTTACCTCTAAAGCTCAAGTAGACAGCATACTCCCATCGGCGAGTGGAAGAAGAAGGGCTGGCTCCTTCATTATTCAAGGAAGCCATTGATGGGATCTATAAATGGAAGATTAAGAAAAGAGTGAATTGAATCAGAGAGAGAAATAGGAATCAGATTAGTGAAACAAGAAATGTGTTTGGAATGCAATTAAAGAGAAGAAAGTATTAGAGTGGGGTGTAGGTATAGGAAAATGAAAAATGCATATCTTTTTAAATAAAAAACAGCTGTAGAGTAAAAACACTAGTGTAAACACACCTGTACAATTGTTCTTTGTTCCATGTTTGCCCTAGTATTTGCAGAGAATGACAAGGCAGGAAGTGTGTACGTAGGGATTGTGTTCATAATGTTCTGGACACTAATAGCATTGTTTGCATTAGTTTCACCACAGTCAAATATATGATCAGCATGAACATCGGTAGCAATTTCATGGTTATCAATGTTTATCTCAAAGTCGCCTCGATCAATCCCCTCTTCATACTCATCTCTATTGACAAAATCTTCACCATTAATGGCAATATCATCAACATAGTCTTCGTCATCATCATCATCCTCTACATGTGTAAAAGATTCATATTGAGCATCTAGAACTGTAACTTGTAAACTTGTGGTTGTTTGTTGGATTTCCTCAGCGCCAACTTCTGCATGCAACTCCAACTTTATGTACAACTCAATAGCACTTACTTGGGCTATCCTCTCCATCTTGTCAAACATGATCTTCACATGTTTGTCCGCTTCTATTGCCATATACTTGTAATTAATCTGATGCTTAAGGACTTCATGTGGAGAACGAAAAATCATTTGTATGTCGTGTAAAGCAGGGTTCAGACACAATTCTTCCATAACTATCATCTTTAAATCATTAAGGGTCTTCAACCTATGATCAATTTGAGTATAATAGCACTTTATACCCGGCCCTTCAAAAGGCAATCCCTTGTTCGCATTGGCATTGCTAAGCGGACTACCGTAGTATAGGATTATATCAATTACAGTCATTGTGAACCTATTAGAGTCAATTGTAATATGTTAGTTACAAAACATTTTATCTAGTCAAAGTAGAAAACATTTTATCTAGTCAAAGTACAAATTTCAATTCATTCAAAGGGCATGACTTTCATTACACATTCTTATGTTAGACAAAAAATGTCTTCAAATTAGTTCTGATAAAAAAAACCTAGCTATATAGCCGTTTCATACCCAATACAAAAAAGCCCAAATCCTTCTTGGGTCATGCTAAGACTACCTATTTCATACCCAATACCAAAAAAAAAAAAAAAAAAAAAAAAAAAAAAAAAAATCCTTCTAAGGTCATGACAAAAACACACTCTTGATAAGAGCCTAACATTACTAAAGATGTTGAATAAATTTTGCTAACAAAAGCCATGCAAATAAATACTCAAAATTACACTAACAAAACAAAGTTGTATATATTCGCAATATCATAGTATTTTAACTAAGTTATATTAAGTATATACCAAATAAATAAGCAAAGTAAAACCCACACCCTAACAATAAATAATACCTAACTAATGGCAATAAAACCCTTACCTGAAATGTAAATTTGTTGAAAGGGAGGAGCAGTGATAGAGAGAGGCCATGTGGTGTGAGATAGAGACAATGTGGTGTGAGATGTGTAGGTGTTATGGGTGAGTGAGTAGTGAGGCCAGGGGCGACTTAATATATTTGGGGGCCTAAGGAAAAAACTGAAATTGAGGCATTTTATATATTTAAATATGATTTTTAAAAAATTTAAATTCAACTATTTTATTTTAGATGCAAAATTACTACTAATTAACATGACCTATGTAGATTTTTTTTTGAAAGTCTATAGACAAAAAATTTGACAAAACTTTTCACACCTATTAATGTGACAGATTGATAATTTGATAGTGATAAGTAAAAAAGTAATGTTAGTGGTGGACTTAAATAAAAACTAGTAAAAATTTGTCAACTCAACTTATGAAAAATGTTGTTGTTGTTGTTGTTTTTTTTTTTTTTTTTTTTTTTTTTTTTTTTTCCAGAAGTGCTATATTTATAATATTTTCATAACAAATCTTAGGTGTTCATTTGTTATTAGTTCTAATTTGAACTCATCACTGAAATTAATTTTTTATCATTAATAACACCCTGTAACAACCTATCTCTTATGATTTATTTTGAAAGTGTTGTGAAAAATGTCGTGGACATAACATTTTTTTTTTCTTTTTTTTTCATTTGATTAAAAAATATTATTTTATTCATTGGGTAATACTTGGACTTAATTAATACTATTATAATATTTTTTTAAAACCCTATTGATTAAAATTTGGGGGTCTTTTTTTACTTGAGGCCTTAGACAACTACATCAGTTGCTTTATATATAGAGCCGGCACTGAGTGAGGCAGTGGGTTTGTTTTGGGTTTAAGTGTTTATGGTGATATAAATTGAGTCTTATAGACTCAAGTTTATTTTTTAAAAACTCGAGTTTGTAAGACTCGAGATCCATGTGGCAAAAAAACCTCCACATCAACAAGTAGAACTCGAGTTTTTAAGACTTGAGTTTTATATGGAACTCGAGCTATAAAAACTCGAGATGTTACTATACTGAATTGTTTTTAATGCATGCTAACTAACGACATACAATCCCAAAATTATGCTAGCCTGCAAATTACACCCACGTGTGTACATCAATAAGTGCATAATAGAAAAAGTGGTGAAATTTACCCAATATTGCTCAAAACTCACTCGCATCAGACTGTGTATTACTATGTAAATACGCAAGTTAGCTACAATAAGAGCAACCACATTAGTTCATGGATAATCTTACAAAATACAAAAAGCAGCTCTTTTTACACATTTTAACCAAAAAACACTCACTTCAGTGGGTGTAAAATTATGCATAAATATACAAGAGCTACAGTAACCGTGCATATATACACGGTTACTGTAGCTCTTCTGTACATTATTTTAATAATTTCTAATTTCACTCCTTTTTTTCTCTCTCTTCTCCATCAGCAAAACTAACGCCCTTATCATCTGCTTCTTCCTCTAATACACACACTCCCACAGACAAAATCAAAAATCAACCACAAAATCAACAACAAAATTAACCACAGACACCACAAAACCAAACACACCCACACATGGACACACCAATAGAGACAGAGAGAATGGATCGGCGCTTGTGGTAGATCGGTGTGCTTAGATCGGAGTTTCAGATCGTCGTGCTTGTATTGGAGTGCTTGGATTAGCGTGCTTGGATTGGCGTTCTTCTCGCCGTGCTTGGATCGGAGTTTTTCTCGCTGTGCTTGGATTGGAGTTTCAGATCGGCACCGTGCTCCCTGCTTGGATCGAAATTTCAAAGAGGAGTTTGGAATAAAGAGGAGTTTCAGAGAGGAGTGAAAATGTTGGAATAGAGAGGAGTTTCAGAGAAGACTCTAGAATAGAGTCTCGTGAGTGGAGAGAGAGGGTTTGAGATAAAATAATAATAAAAAAAGTGAGAAAATGATTATTTAATAAAACATATGATAGAATAGAAAACTGATGTGGTTGTTTTGTAAAAATGAATGTGTAAAATAGAAAAAGTAGGTTTTTAGTGTAAAATAAAAGGAAAATTTACACTAATTGATTTGGTTGCTCTAATCATGTAGATATATACTATTACTGTAGCTTTTTGTAGCTTTGTATTTTAATTTTGAATAAAGTTTCTCTCCAAACTAGTTTGGAGAGAACCCCTTCAAACTTATCATATATTTTTATATTGAGTGTGAAATTTGAAAATCTAACCGTTGGATTGCATGTTCTTATTATATCCTTTATGCTTGCAAAATTTCAAGAAGATCAAAGATCAATTGCTATGTCATCAAACAAATGTTAAAATTTCAAGTTTTTGTAATCTAAAATTGTGTATAAAAAATAAGTTCATTGATCAAATAATAAATAAAATCCGATTTGAACGAAATTTGATATACATGTTAAGAACATAAGGAACATGAAATTTAACGGTTAGATTTTCAAAATTCACATCCGAAAAAAAGATATAGGATAAGTTTGAAGGGTTTCCCTCCAAACTAGTTTGGAGAGAAACTTTGTTCTTTATTTTTTTTATTATATTTTCTCTCCTCTCTCTCGTCGTATTACCTCTCTTCCTCTAACTCTATTCTCTGACTATCTCCTCTTGAATTCCAGCATCTCTACAAATTCATCAAAATCATCCTAAATTTAGATCTAAACTCATTAAACCCATATACAAAAATTTAGATTGCAAACTCATCAAACATATATGAATCATTATACCCATTATACCAAAAAAAAAAAAAATATATATATATATATATTATCATCAAACCCATATACGAAAAAAAAATATATAATATATAATATATCATCAACCCATATAAAATATATATATATATATATATATGAATCATCAAACCCACATTGCACAAAAGAAGAAGAAGAAGAGGTAGAAAAGAAGAAGAAGCACCTGCAGCAGCAGCGGCAAAGAAGAAGAAGAAGAAGCCGTAGCAGTGAAGAAGAACCAGTAGCGACAGCTGGGCGGTGAAGAAAAAGCAGAGCAGCAATAGTGGTGGCTGTGAAGAAGAAGCAGAGCAGCAGTAGCGGTGTCAATATGGCTGAGAGAGGGGTGAGAGGTAACAGATTTGATCTGTGGCCAACCTCAATAAAAAAGTTTGTGTCTGTGTGAGTACTACCATGATACCACCCATTATACAAAAAAAAAAATATATATATATATATATATATAATATCATCAAACCCATAACAAAAAAAAATTATATATATATATCATCAAACCCATATACAAAAAAAAAAAAAAAAAAAATATATATATATATATATATATGAATCATCAAACCCACATTGCACAAAAGAAGAAGAAGAAGAGGTAGAAAAGAAGAAGAAGCACCTGCAGCAGCAGCGGCACAGAAGAAGAAGAAGAAGCCGTAGCAGTGAAGAAGAACCAGTAGCGACAGCTGGGCGATGAAGAAAAAGCAGAGCAGCAATAGTGGTGGCTGTGAAGAAGAAGCAGAGCAGCAGTAGCGGTGGCAATATGGCTGAGAGAGGGGTGATAGGGAACAGATTTGATCTGTGGCCAACCTCAAAAAAAAAGTTTGTGTCTGTGTGAGTACTACCATGATACCATCCTATATGTGTAAGTGGAAGTGGAACACCCGTTTACAGTTGTCTCCATCGCGCAATGAATTTTCCACAATACATACCAGAGACTTTACCACCTTTTCCACAATACTTGCCTTCTCTTTTTGACTGAGTAACTGTTTAAAAAAATTTCTAACTCAGCAATTTTAAACAAATGTAAGTCTTTTAGTGGAATGGTGGACCATATCACTTGTCACCACGTGAACCTTATAATTTCTCGTTTTCCAAGAAGGTACTATACAATTGTCTCCTCCTGACTTTCCTCTAATTTTCTGACAACGCGCAATGAATTTTCAACAATACATGCTAGAAACTTTATGCTTTCTCCACAATAAAGGTGTGTTTAGATACTATTTATTACTGAAAATATTATAGTAAAATAATTTTTAAATATGTGAATAGTATCGTGAGACCCAGTTTTGAAGTTGTTTTTGGTGAAAAAGTATTTGCGGGTTCCATAAACAGTACACGGGATCCATTGAAAAACATGGGACATAGCTAAAAAGAGCTTTTCAGCTCTATCCAAACGTTCACTAAATGGGATTTTTTTTCTCTATTAGCTTATTTTCTAATGTTTGAAACAAAAAGTGCATTTTAATCAATTATTGACTTAATTTTTTTTTTAAAAACTAGTTTATTTTGTTTATTTTTTAATTTTTAAAAGGTGAGATAAATTTAGGATCCATTTGGTTGAGCAAATGGAAATGTAAGAGGATAGAAAATAGGGAGGGAATAAAAAAAATTTATTTTCCCCCATTTGTGTTTGGTTGGAGGGATGAATTTTTTTTTGGTTAAAAAGAAAAATGAGAGGATAGAAAATGTACTTTGTATAAATTTACAATCATGTCTCTATTAGATAAAACACAAAATAATACTATTTCATATTTTTATTAAAAAAAATATGAATGACCACTTCATTTAAAAAAAAAAAAAAATCAAGAATCCCAAAATTGTTTATAAAAAAAAAAAACTAATGAAAAAAAAAATCCAAAAAAAAATAACGCCTAAAAAGACCCCTCCAACCCCCCCCCCCCCCCAAAAAAAAGAAAAAGAAAAGAAAGAAGCAAAACCTGAACAACAGAAACGTTGGTAAGGGGGCATTTTAGTCCAAAGGTTTGGACCACATTTTCACTCCTATTTTCTCCCCATTTTGGAGAGATTGAGTTTTGGTGGGCTAGCACTATTTTTCTCTCCCCCTCTCCCTCCCAACCAACCAACCCTCTCACTCATTTTTTTTTTCCCTATTTTCCACTCATTTTTTTCATCTTCCCTCAAATCCACCCAACCAAACATAAGTACATAAACAAGGGAATTAAAAAAAAAAATGTCCGAAGTTCTTATGAACCCAACTAGTTTGTTGGTTGTTTCAAGGGAATTAAGACCTCCTAATTGATAAATGGACTATTTCAAGGGAGTCTAAATCTTCAAAGTAAATACTCACTCAATAATAAATAATTTTTTAGCTTTCTTTATTTAGTTATTAATCAACATTAAGTTATATAAATAGATAGTTTTACAGGATAAAACTAACTTTTAAATTTAAAAGAAACCTAATCTTTATCTACTGCAAGTAGATAAGAGTTATTCAAATACTAAACTAACAATTTATCCTATCATTATCTAATTATTGAACTCCTAAAAGGATGTTAAGAACAGTGTTAAAGTTTATCTTTTCGAGCCTCATGGCTGCTTAGGTGGCTGTTTTTGGATTGTGATGTGGGCCAATTGGTTGGACTTGAGGATTTCGTGGTGGTGACTCAAACACTCGAGAAATTACTTGGTCCATCAAGAGGATTGTTGAAATGGTCTCCTCAACCAATTAAATAATGTCATTTATGTAAATGTATGAGTTAGATTCTTAATTAGCACAAGAATTAAAAATAAAAAACCACTAGGTGATGTCACATTTGTATAAATAGCAACTTTTTATTGGTTAGAAGGACTTGGAGGACCACATTAGCAATCCTTTCGGTAAATCTAATAATTTCTCCAAAGACACCATGGATATTTAGGATGTGGGTTTGACATGGTGGTGCCCCATAGACATGGCTGAAAGCAAGAAAATACATTTTTGTGTTCTTCAAAAGCAAAAGCACAACAAGAAAAAATATATTGCAATCAACTGCATGCCATTTTTTTTAAAAAGTAAGTCAAGTCAAGTAAATATTTTGATATTAGATTTCTATTTGTTGGAGCAATCTAACTATAAACAAATAAAATAAAACAAAACAGAGCAAAACGAAAATTGATGAAGAAGTTTGTCCACAAATTGAAAAGAAAGTCTAAGAACCTTCAAGTCAATTGTCATGAAATTTCCCAAGAGTCCAATACAATGCTTATAAGTCATCATATGTTAAGAACACTTCTACATCCAAAAATTACCAAATTGAAAAGAAAGTACCTTACTTTTATGAGTTGAAAATACATTTTTGTGTTTTTCAAAAGCAAAAGCACAACAAGAAAAAATATATTGCAATCAACTGCATGCCATTTAAAAAAAAAAGTAAGTCAAGTCAAGTAAATATTTTGATATTAGATTTCTATTTGTTGGAGCAATCTAACTATAAACAAATAAAACAAAACAAAACAAAACAAAAAAATTGATGAAGAAGTTTGTCCACAAATTGAAAAGAAAGTCCAAGAACCTTCAAGTCAATTGTCATGAAATTTCCCAAGAGTCCAATACAATGCTTATAAGTCATCATATGTCAAGAACACTTCTACATCCAAAAAATACCAAATTGATAAGAAAGTACCTTGCTTTTATGAGTTGAAAATAAAAGTTTTGATAGGTGTTACATAAGACCATTAACATCCGAGATGTCAAAAAAGTTATATTTTACACCCTAAAAACCTCCTTTATCTATTTTGCCATCTTATTTTACAACTCTCCCAAAATCTCAATTTCTATTTTTACATAAATCATAATAAAATAATATAAACTTCCTAATAAAATAAAAGCATGAATTATTAAGGACATTATAGGCAAGCAAAACCTAAAATCTACAAAACTAAATGTTACTTAAAAAAACAAAGCACTAAAGTATTGAAAATTGAATTTACCTACACTTTTAAGAGCTTTGAGGAGGTTTGTCTTCCCTTTCAAACCGAGAGCTATATCGAAGTATCCATGTTGGTTAAGTACAGACTTTGAGCATGTCCCATGTTCCTCCCACTCGTGTGTCCAAAATTGTATATTGTTGCTACTAGGGCAAGCTAGTGATGGCCAATTTTTTTGCATATTGCTTATGAGGTTTGATATCTATAGCCATGAAACAGGAAGATTGAGAATCATAGTTCAATCTAGAAAAAAATTATAACAATATTAAACTAATTTAATTGAAGCCTTCCCATAAAAAAAAATAATACTAGTAGTAATTAAAGCCTAAACTCCAAATGTTTTTAAGATGAGCAAGGTTTGGGTTCAGTTTAGTGCATCCTTTGCATAGGACCAAATACGATACAGATAATTGAATCGTGACATATAGAGACTTGTGGTTGTGTCAGGAATATATCAGGTCTAGTGCACAAAACTGAAAACACTCAGACCCAAGAGTTGCCCTTGCAAAATACTACTAATTGTCTTGATTAAAGAACTATGCAGTTTCTACCCTTTTGCTTTTTAGCCCAATGCAGTTTCTACCCTTTTATTTTGCATTTTCAAATGGAAACACATGTTATGGTAACTCATTTAAGCCGTTACAATAAGCATGCCAATGATTTAAGGAAATTATTTATATGGGCTTTGGTTCAAGTAGCTAGATAATAAATATAGAATTTGAGTAGTAGTTTTTTTTTTTTTTTTTTTTTTTTTTTCCCCAAAATAATACTCCATAATAATAATGGAGAAAAGTCAACATATTCCCACATTAGTTTAGAAAATATGTTTAGAACTTTTAATAGAAAAAAAAAATAATTAATTTTTTGACGACTTTTTATAGTTTTCATAAAAATGGAATCAAAACTTCTATAAAATAGTTGGATTTTTGTTAACTAAATCTATAATAATAAATAGAGGATGCCATATCTCTTGCCATGAATAAATGTGACAAAAGAGGTGAAATGTGGACATGGAAGGGAGCAGGGAGCTTCAGATTCACATGGCTCAATATTCCCAAATAACCAAAAGGGTTTGGGTTCTAGTATAAAAAATAAATAAATAAATAAATAAAATATTTACATCTATAAACTATAATATGTTTATAATAAATTATAAATAGTAAGTTGTTATTAGCATAGTTGTAAAAATGTGAATCGTATCGTGAATTAATTTTTTATTTTTCTTTATCATGTATCATATATTATTGTGTATCGTAGGATACACAAATACTTAAAAAAATTATAGATGTACATATATAAAAGGGTATATTTATTATAAATTTTGAATATATATTCAACCAATGACTAATTTATATATCACTTATGTAATAATATTTAATAATTTAACTAAATAAATCAAACTAGCACGTGTTTATAACATATACATTCAAATTGCTTAAATTCAAAAGTGAGAATATATTACAAATGACCCAAAAAGAATAAATTTTTTCATCATATTCATCATATTACCTAATCAACTTCATCTAAGTCAATGCTATTATCACATTTATCATTTTGCAAATTTATTTCTTTATTGAAATCTTTTTCATTGTTATTGACGTGTACTATCTCTTATTTTTCTTTTTATTTTAATAATTTTTTTTCAAAAATATTTCTTCTTATCATTCTAGTTTCTTGGACTTATAAGAAAAATGACAAAAATAAAAAATAATTATATTGTCAATTAATATCATATTCATAATATAGAAAATATATTTGTAAATATTAAAGTGAAATGTAAGTGTGTACTGTGTAGTCCAAATTTTGTAGAAAAAAGAGAGGAAAAAAAACTTATGAATATGTTATTTAATTAGGCTAAATTAAGTAACTTAATAATTTTCTGTTAAAAACAAGTCTAACAACTTGTTAAATTAAATATAAAAGTATAAATATTAATAAAAAATCTCACTTTAAATCATTTGTCTATATATCATATAATACGAATAATTCTATGATACGATATGATTCATATAATATGCACACTATACCATACAATTCATAAGTACTTACAATACTCTAATACAATATAAAACTTTTTACACACAATACGATATGATTATTAATTCTACCTATCATTGAATTTTTTTTTTTAACTTATTAACTGACTACTTAAAATTTGTTAAAAAATTATTATAAAACCATATTTCAAAAAATAAAAAAAATGGTTCGAGTTCACATGGATTATATGGTAGTATGGATCCTACGAGCGTCTTTCCCTTTTTCATGTTTATTCCTATAATGCCGCCCCTGGTCATAATGAGGTGGACAGGTCAGACTCCACAATCAAAGTGAGACTGTTATGAGATGCACTAACTATTGTCGGGGCAACTTTTTGTCTTTAAGGCATAGGCCAAAAACAATTGACTGCCCAATGCAAATTGCCTAGTGGCGCACTACTACCATCATACCCTCCCACTTTTATTTACTATAAGTTAGTAAATCTTTGTGTAATCCACTTCTGTAATCTACTTTTTGGAACAATTTGTAAGTGCATTGAATAAAAATATGCAATGGATACATTTTAAACTTTTATCAATTATAAATGGGTAATGGCTTGTAAAGTTTACCTGTGACCCACCTCAAAAAAGAAGAAGTTTGCATCTGTGTGAGACTGTACTACCATGGTTGATGATACCATCCCATATTATATATATATATATATATATATCTTTTTCTTTTTTTGATTTTCTAATATTGAAATAAAAAGTGCGTTTAAATAAATTACTAGCTTACTTAAAAACAAATAACCTACTTTATTTTTTTTATTATAAAACTATTAAAGAGTGAGATAAATTGATTTTAGCAAGGGAATAAATAAAATAAGTTGTAAATAATTGGCAAATCTTTGTGTAATACACTTCTGTGTAATCTACTTTTTAGAACAATGAATAAGTGCATGTTGAATGATATTGCACATACATTTATAAATAAAAATTACAAGCATTTTTTTTTTTTTTGAGAATCAATAAAAATTACAAGCTAATCCTATGATGCTAGGTTTTAGTTGGTGCATTCTGTGTATAAAATTGTATAAATATTTATTTTTCTTCTATTGTGGAATTATTAGACTATTAGAATTAGATTATAAATTTAAGGATTTATGCATTATTCAACTTATATTGGGTTGATTTTTTTTCTTTTTGTTTTAATTCTTTTATATGTATGTTCAATTTTTTTTTTTCAAGTCTCATGGCAGCATGTGAGCCGATTGGTTGGCCTTGAGGAGTTCATAGTGGTGACTCAAACACACAATGGATATCCTTTTAGTGTAACAGTGTTCGTACAACACACACTCAATTAAGGAGGAACCTTAATTGTGACTACACTAATTCTTTGAAGTATAAGCACAAACATGGCTAGTATTTTCCTTTGATTCATGTATTAATTAGCACCAACATGTATTAATTAATTGAAGTATAAGCACAAACACAATTAGTTATAACAATAATCAGCAATGATGACTAATAGCTACATTGGTTTGGTATGCTTGTTAGTGCAATTTGTGGTCGTGACATGTTGGCCCACTTCATTAAGCATTGATATTTGGGGATGCCCCATGGACACGGCCGAAAGCAAGAAAATACTTTTTTTTTTTTGTGTTGTCCAAAAGCAAAAGCACAACAAGAAAAAATTGCAATCAATTGCATGCAACTTTAAAAAAAGGTAAGTCAATATTTTGATACTAGATTTCTATTTGTTGGAGCTATCTAACGATAAACAAACAAAACAAAAAATTGATAAGGAAGTTTGTCCACAAATTGAAAATATAATCCAAGAACTTTCAAGTCAATTGTCATGAAATTTCCCAACAGTATACGGTGCTTAAAAGCCATCATATGTTGATGAACACTTCCACATCCACAAAATACTAAATTGAAAAGAAAGTACCTTGCCTTTACTCATCAAACATAAAAGTTTTGATAGGTATTACATAATAGACCTTAAATACCAAATTCATATGTTATAGCTAGTTAGCTACTTCTATCTCTCTTAATTGCCTAGATTCACATGCACGGTACATTCTCTTTGTTGTCTTCATTTAATTTTCAATTATTATATATGCCTCCATGTCTATGAGCTTTCGTAGGTCCTAATTTTCATTAACTATAGGTTTAGACATCCCATTTTGTTTTGACTTATACAATATCTGCTACCAAAATGATTAGCATCGTGTGTGGAGCACAATGAGCAGATTAACCCAAAAGCGGCCTAATACAATCTAAGCCCAAGCTCAATTATGACCCAAGAACTAAGCCCAAAAACCATTTCTAACCTAATTTGGCCGAGACTTACAAAAGGTGCATATGCCAAGTATATGATGCGTACACACCTTTTGGGCACAAAACTCATATCACTCCACTTAATAAGATTGGTTTCAAGTTTTAAGCAATAATTCAATGAGGTGGACAGGTCAAACTCCACAATCAAAGTGAGACTGCTTATGAATATGTTAGTTTATTAGGTTAAATTATGTAACCTAATAATTTTGTATTAAAAACAAGTCTAACAACTTGTTAGGTTTAAATAAAAGTATAAATTTTAACAAAAAAATCTCATTTTAAAGCATTTCTCTATATATCGTACAATATGTATAATTCTACAATACAATACGATTTATACGATACATATATTGTATCGTACGATTTATAAGCCCGATACATCAAAGTGCCCCTAGGTCATAATGTAGTGGACAGGTCAAACTCCACAATCAAAGTGAGACTGTTATGAGATGCACTAACTATTGTCGGGGCAACTTTGTTTTAAGGCATAGACCAAAAACAATTGACTGCCCAATCCAAATTACCCAGTGGCCCACTACTACCATCATACCCTCCCACTTTTATTTATGCTAAGTTAGCAAATCTTCGGTGTAATCCACTTTTATCTGTGACCCACCTCAAAAAAAAAAAAAATTTGCATCTGTGTGAGACTGTACTACCATGATTGAAGATACCATCCCATATTTTTTTTGTATATATAAATATATATATATTTGCTTATTTTCTAACATTGAAATAAAAAGTGCGTTTAAATAAATTACTGGCTTACTTAAAAACAAAAAACCTACTTTATTTTGTTTATTATAAAACTATTAAAGGGTGAGATAAATTGATTTTAGCAAGGGAATAAATAAAATAAGTTGTAAATAATTGGTAAATCTTTGTGTAATCCACTTCTGTGTAATCTACTTTTTAGAACAATGAATAAGTGCATGTTGAATGATATTACGCATACATTTATAAATAAAAATTACAAGCTAATCTTAGCATGCTAGGTTTTAGTTGGTGCATTCTGTGTATAAAATCGTATACATATTTATTTTTCTTCTATTGTGGAATTATTACACTATTAGAATTAGATTATAAATTTAAGGATTTATGCATTATTCAACTTATATTGGGTTGATTTTTTTTTTCTTTTTTAATTCTTTTTATATGTATGGAAAGAAAGAAAGAAATAAATAAAAGATGATAGCACTATGTTCAAGGTGTTTTTTTTTTTTTTTTTTTTTTTTTTTTTTTTTCAAGTCTCATGGTAGCATGTGAGCTGATTGGTTGGCCTTGAGGAGTCCATGGTGGTGACTCAAATACACAATGGATATCATCTTTGTGTAACAGTGATTGCACAACACACACTCAATTAACGAGGAACCTTAATTGTGACTACACTAATTCTTTGAACTATAAGCACAAACATGGCTAGTATTTTCCTCGAGTCATGTATTCATTAGTTGAAGCATAAGCACAAACATAATTAGTTCTAACAATAATCAGCAATGATAACTAATAGCTACATTGGTTTGGTATGCTTGTTACTGCAATGTGTGGTCGTGACTTGTTGGCCCACTTCTTTAAGCATTGGTATTTAGGGGTGCCCCATGGACAAGAAATTACTTTTTTGTGTTTTCCAAAAGCAAAAGCACAACAAGAAAAAATTGCAAGCAATTGCATGCAACTTAAAAAAAAAGGTAAGTCAATATTCTAATATTAGATTTCTATTTGTTGGAGCTATCTAACGATAAACAAAAAAAAAAAAACAAAAAAACAAAAAAGTGATGACGAAGTTCGTCCACAAATTGAAAATATAGTCCAAGAACCTTTGAGTCAATTGTCATGAAATTTCCCAAGAGTATATGGTGCTTATAAGTCATCATATATTGACGAACACTTCCACATCCACAAAATACTAAATTGAAAAGAAATTACCTTGACTTTACTCGTTGAACATAAAAGTTTTGATTGGTATTACATAATAGACCTTAAATACCAAATTCATATGTTATAGCTACTTCTATCTCTCTTAATTCCCTAGATTCACATGCATGTTACATTCACTTTGTCATCTTCACTTAATTTTCAATCAATATATATGCCTCCATGTCTATGAGCTTTTGTAGGTCCTAATTTTCATTAACAATAGGTGTAGACACCTCATTTCGTTTTGACCTGTACAATATCCACTACCAAAATGATTAGCATCGTGTGTGGAGCCCAATGAGCAGATTAACGCAAAAGTGGCCTAATACAATCTAAGCCCAAGCCCAATTATAACCCAAGAACTAAGCCCAAAAAATCATTTCTAACCTAATTTGGCTAAGGTTTACAAAAAGTGCATATGTCAGATATATGATGTGTACGCAGCCAATTTGTGATGTATGCACCTTTTGGACAAAATACTCATATTAGTCCATTTCCATTTTGATGAAATTCTAGGGCAACTAGCCTGATCAACTAGCTACACAAACATCTAACCTAACCTTAGAATACTAGTTCTCCTATAAATACCCCAATTTTCACCATCCAAATTGGCTAAACTCTTCCACCTACTAAAAGTTTAAAACTATGATGAAATATCACTTGAAACCCTAAACCAAAGGGTTGAAGGCTAGAAGGGCAGAAATAGTGAGTATTTGATTAATCTTCAGCCATTATTTAGTTAAAAGATAATCTCCTACTCGCTAAGATTCTAAACTTTTAGTTGGTGTTACATTCAAAGTTTGTTAGCAAATAACCTAGGGTCATTCAAAAAATCCTAGCCAAATCATTCCAAGTTATTTTGCTCTATAGACATAGTTGTGGTTGTGGGTTTCAGCCAAGGGGCCAGTCATCAACAACGCTATAAGTTCCACAAGGAGGAGATGTAGATCTTTTCCATGATCCATATTCTCATCCTTGACTCTTGTTTATTTTGTGTTTTTTGAATTATTTTAATTCCTTTCCTTTTTTATTTCATCAATTTTTTTTTTAATACAAGATAGAATTTCTACTCTAGCCTAATCTAAGTGTATATGTGTGTGAGTCTCTCTCCTAGAGACTTGAACCCCAGCTCTTTCCCCCTCACACCCCATAAGCATTTATACTTGTGGAGTGACCACCGCACTAAAGGTGCGCGATGGTATCAATTTTTAATTCTATGTTTCACTATCTTTTCTTAACTATTATGTTTTCTTTTAAATACATATCTTCTACCTTGTTTTATCTCCTTTTGTATAACATGTAATAAAACTCAAGATACCTAGCTAAAAGATCTTTCCTTTCTTTCCTTCTTTGAACCTAAAACCTAAAATATCTTATCTTTTCTCTCTCATTAACTTTAATTTTGATTTCAACCTCACAAGGTAACTAAAAAAACTAGAGATAAATAAGGAAGACATTTGACTCATAAATGAAGGTAACAATAATTAACTGGGTTTCAATCCCTTTTGGAAGTTAATTGATTTTTCATACATAAATGAAAGTAACAATTAATAAGATTGGTTTCAAGATTTAAGCAATAATTCAATTAAGGCTTAATTGGAAAAAGACATCTTAAAAGCTCCAAGATAATTGAGATATTTGATTTGAACTTAAATGGAAACATAAAAGTCAAATTTAAACTTCCTCAATTAATCAAGATTCAAGTCAATCCTTAAAACATGTAAGATCATTCAGGACGAATCAAGATCATTTAAGTTTAATAAGGGAAGATACTCAAACTTTAATGAAACTTTCACTTCAAGACTTAATCACCCAACTTTAAACAATGCTCTTAATCTTGGTTGATATCTACATGCATGTGTTCATACACATGCATGATTGGGTATATATATGCATGCACTTGAGTGTAGTTGATATGATGTTCTCCATGCCTATATGTAGGGACGAACTCAAGATTTTAAGTTAGAGGGGGCCAGAGTATAAATGAAAACAAAATTCCAAGTAGGCATTCTTATAGTAGTAACAAATTATAAATACACAAAATCATTGTTTCTTAATACATTTATATGCAATTATCTACCAACAAAGACAAAACAAAAAAAACAAAAACAAAAAAACCTAGGATTTTTTAATACTAGGCTAGCTAGGATTTTTGTTGTTATTGAAGTTATTCACAATACTTTATTTATTTTTACTACCTCACTTTACAATATACCTAACATCAATGTTCTATTTTTTTACCACTTCATTTAAAATAATATAAACAACTCATTAAAATAATAAGGAAGAGAGAGAATTTGAGTTTTTTAATTGAAGGAAGAGAGATAATCTTAATAAAATATTGTTTTAAAAAAAAAAAAAAAAAAAACTTGCTACAGTCAACTAGTATTTATATCAATTTACTGTAGTTACAAAAAATTTAGTTTTAACTTCTTCAATAACACATGGTTTTTTGGTTCTTTGGTGGTAAAATTATTATTATTATTTTTTTACTAAAATACAATCACTATTGTGAATGCTTTTATTGTTTTTGTTAAGTTTTTAGGTTGAATAGTTGCTAATTGTGCTAGGCTGGTTAGATTGGGGAGGAGAAGGGCTTAAGATTTTGGAAAAGGGGTCCAACAACAAAAAATGAAAAATATCGTAAGTAAAAAAAAGGCTAGGGGGGTCCCAGGCCCCCACCTGGGTCCATCCCCACCTATATGTTGATGAATGATGATTTGAGCTTGATGCCACAAGTTGTTTATCTCTTTATTTGTATATCTCTTCACATGTTTTTGTGGTCACTTGTTTTATGTTTCTTTGTCTACTTCATAGGACACGTCGACTGCTGTTTAGGCTTTAGATATAGATGCATATTTGCTTGAGTCTCTAGGATAATTTATATTCCATCCAGTTTGAGTAACAATATATGAAGGCTAGCTACGCCTGGGCAAATTTGGGATGCCTAACCTCTTCCCATCCTATACCCTAACTGCGAACCTAGTTTGGTTGAAAGATATTCATGGAGTCATGTTTTGGTTCCTAGACATATAATCAAGTAGCGACACGCTGACACCTTCATCTCTTTTTAAGAGGCTCTACATACTCCTAAGCTCAGGCTGGCTTAGAGTTCAAAATTGCTTTTAGAGAAGTTAATTAGTATCACATATCCTGCCTTTGCAAGGAGGAACCAATATGTCAATGTGTCATAAAAATAGGATAAGGTTCACAGAACTTATGGTAGGTATAGTAATTGAGATTCTACTTCTAATTCATTACTTGACGTTGAATGGTCAGAGTGGGATCAAGATCATGCTGTTTTTGGATTCATGTGTCTACTTATTTGCTGAATTTTAATTGATATTGTTTAATGTGGATCTAGGTTCATATTTTAACTTCAAATTTTTTTTTTCGAATTATTATATCTTTGTTTAATCTTTTCTAGTTCTTATTGTTAATTTGAGAACTACTGCCCCTGGACGTAGGCTTTTTGATAACCTTTTGCGCAAAAATTGATATGATAGCACTCTCACTACCCAATTCCTCATATGATATGCGAATCATTAGTGATAAGAATAGCCAACCTGGGTCATCAATAAAAGCCTTTTGATTTCTTATCATGTACTTAGATAGATAATTTGTTTCAAATACTTACAATTCATGATTTACATGGTGGAAGAGTACTACTAGTTTCAAACTCTAAATTGTGCGTGCCAATTGATCTATAAGCAAAGATTGGTTAGTGTTCTCCAAATATCTTTATGTAAAGCCTGATTACAGCTTCTTCATGTCTTATCTTATCATATCCTGCGTGTATATTAATATTCCAATATTTAACCTATAAGGATTTGATGAAGAAGATGATTTCATGTTTGAAATGAAGAGGGAAGCCATAGAGGAGACAGAGACACCATTTATGAAGAATGGAAGAATGTTATTAGAGGAGTTAATTGCCTTTTGCAATGGAGAAAGAAATCTTATTCATGTCTTCTTCTCTACTGAAGAGCTCAGAAGAGCAACATACAACTGTGACGCACTTCAAATTTTTTGGATGCAGATGGTTTTCACTTTTACAAGGGTTCTTTTGAAGATCACATATTTTCAGTTAAAAAGTATGGCAAAAGATCATGGGCTATACTTGGAGAGACGTTCAAAGACATTGTCATTGGATCACAAATTAATGAGTGTCCACCAAAATGTTCTAAAACTCTTACGATGTTGCTTAGAGACCAAAAATCCGATTCTAGTGTATGAATTTGTAAGGCACATCATTCTCTCCAACTGTATTTGTTTCCCATCAACTAAGGGACTTAACTCTAAGCCATTACCATTGAAATGCAAATTAAGGATTGCAATGGGCATAGCTAATGCAATTGCATATCTCTATACTGCATTTTCAGGCCTGTTATCCATACATATATATTCAGCAAGGTAACATTATATTGGACAAGAACAATGTTGCCAAACTGATTTATTTCTCACTCTCCATGTCAATTCCCGAAGGTCAATGGCATGTACAAGTTTTTCATATTCGTGGAAAACTTGGGTACACAACGCCAGAATATGCACGTATGGGCTATTTAACTGAGAATGCTAGTGTATATAGTTTTAGTGTGCTTATATTTACACTTTTGGCAAGATGAGGTTCATGTTTATACGGTGAATATAATAATGAGGCTAATAATCTAGTAGATTGGCCAATGCTTTGGTAAAGTGCCACTGAAAGAATTATCTTGAATGTTCCTGGCGAAAGAGATGTTTAAGCAAGCAATCAGGATCAATATAAGTTGCAAAGTGCACCAAAGAACAGCTATTGAGAAACCTACAAATCAGTGGAAGCAATAATAAAGAATGGCAACTAGATTTTTGAGTGTCTTTTTACCATTAAGGCTGTCCAACTCACAAAATAGACCAATAATAAAAAGAGCATATTTTGACACTCCGACCTTGAATGAAACAGTAGGAAGATATTCAAACATTTCCCTTTGATCTTGGATACATGCAAACATGCCCATGATGGGAAGATTTATCTCCCTTGGTTCAGGGGGACTCATAGCAAGACTGCCTGATAATACAGGACCTTACTGGAGTTGGTTATGACACAGATTATAGAGCATTCCCTTGACAAGGGAGCTCCGACTATATTCACTGGAAACATTATATTAAAAATGAATATACCCCAGATGGTTTAGATGAAGGCGGAGTGTAATTCGTTTGTCAACATTTATAAGCTTATTTGGCTTTTTGCTGGAAAGTGGACCAAAGTATATTTATGCTTTGAAAAAGGAAGGAAAAAAAATTTAAGGTAAATGAAAAGGCTGTACTTAAACAAGAAAAACTAAAAGCTAAGGCTGTGTTTGGTTCTATCTAGAGGCGGCAGAGGCAAGATCGTGCGGCGAAGGTGACTGGGTTATGGTGGGTCGCTCATCTTGCGGTGGTTTGCTTGACATGGGTAGAGAGAAAAAGGGTAGATCGGTGACATGGGTCTGATAATGGCGAGATCGGTGGGTGGGTCTGAAGGAGGCGATGACGACAAGATTGGTTTGTAGATTAGAGATTGTGGGTGGGTTTGATAGCTTCTCGGCTTTGGTTGGTCAGAGGGAAAGAGGGAGGAAGAGAGAAGAGAAAGCTTCCTTGACCGGCGATGTAGATCTGTGGCGAAGATGATGACGGTCCAATGAGGCTAAGGCATGAACCTGCGGCGCAATCAAACCGATGAAGGTTGGGTTGTCTTCTTCACTTTCCCTTCTAGCTCTCTCTCTGTCTTCGGGTATGTGAGTTCGAGTGGAGAGGACGAGGACGGCAATCTGACTAGCGAGGATGTGTTTGGGAATCACTTCAGGTGGAGTGTTCTTGAGCTCTCTCTCACTCTCTCTCTTTGGGTGTGTTTTCCAAAAATTCATTGAAGGTAAAATAAGAGTGTAAACGATTTTACAGCCAAAGGGTCTTATTTTCCAGTCAATGTGTACCGTATTTTCCGTTTGACAGTATTTTCCATAGGTACCAAACACCTACAAGGGTGTAAAATAATTTCCTAAAACCATTTTCAGGCAAAACAAACGCAGCCTAAATGTAAAAGCTAGTAGAAAATGGACATGTATCTACACAGTTTTTCCCATTTCCCAAATGAGTATGATATTGAAGGAGTTCAAATTATGGTAGTGGGGAGAGTTGATTTACAAATACAGATGCAACAAAAGAAAATGACTAGATTCAACAAAAGGAATTTAAAATTTTAAATACCACAAGCCTAAGGTTGATTCAGAAACTCAAGCTAGGTAATTCATAAATGGTGCCAAAAGACATTTGTTTTTTTTCTTTTTTTTGGACAAAGGAGATCAAAATTTCTGATATACATAGTAATGAAGTAAAAATCAGCTTCAATTTTTGAGTTAATGCTAATATAAAACTCTATCAGTCAACTGCAACTTTTGTCATGATAACATCCCTAGTTTCAACTACAAAAATTGCACATCCTTCAAAAGACATTAAAATTTTAAATAAAAAGTATCCATTCTACTAATTGGAACCCATCACATCAGGCAAAGATGTAAATAGAAAAAGTTTATGATATTGAACCCTGTATCAGCCAAATGTACAACAATGCATATATTAGTTGTCACGAGACATCCCCAAGATCAACTTCACAAGAACGTAAAAAAGGCTTTTGGATGTTAAGCAATAAAGTGAGTGCATCACACAATTCACTCAAGTAAATGAAACTATAAGAACCAATGGAGTTATATGAAAAATCCATATTTATATCTGTATTATCACCATGAATTCAGGATTGCAAAAATGTAATAATTATATATTGTTCTACTTTAAATGTGTAAGAGAATTAGTTTGACTAACAGATAGACTACATGGCTCTAACTACATCGAATTCTTCCTTAAAACTTACAAAGATTCATATCTTGGATTCAAAGAAGTCATACTTTGAGAAACTTGCTTAATCATAAGCACAAAATTGATTGAATTAGATAAAAATAATAATGTAATCTAGTTCTAGTGTACAAGGCAAAAGAAAGCTGTGCTCCAATACACTCAAATTATAACAACAAAACAGCAAATGAAAAGTTACAAGACCAAATGAAAAGTTACAAGACCACATGAAAATCTGATTCACTAGATCAAAGGAAGCAACTACACCCAACAGATTTTTGCATGTATCCTCAAAAACAACAAAAACAATCAAATGGACATAATGAGGGTATTTCCAGCATCAGACTTATCGAAACCAATTCCTCTTCTGTGTAAACAATAAATGGCATAGCATATCTAGTTTTCTAATCGCCCATGCTTAAACTTAAATTGCGCGATGAACTATTCAAATGAACTACTACAAGAAAGAAGACCAATTTGACAGTTTATAAAGAAGATAGAATAAAGAAGAAACCAGAATGTTACTATATAAACAAATAACAGTTGCCCTTCCTGTTTCTAAACAGTTTCACCCTGAATGTTATTGAAGTTGACATCCCTAGAGAAGAAACCAGAATAAAGAATTAAATAAACAGTACAGGTACTATTTCAATAAGGGCTAAATATAACACAAGGTAGTTTCAGTTACAGGTGCTTCAAATGATGCAGGTTATTAAGCTGGCCTCCAATCCACCCGTGAGGTTTTGTCCTTGAATTTTACTGCATAAAATTAGTAGAGACCATAGAAGGGTAAGGTTTTGGGCTTTTATGGCAATGCGGCGTTGTTAGTAGAAAAAATAGGTTAGCTAAGTGGATTATAGGTGTATAACAGATGAATCAGAACATGACACTCCTGTTCATGACTCTCCATCCCTTTAGCACTAGTGGGTTGTTCAGGGACCTGTATAGATCTTGAAGAGCACTGACTGCACCATGTAAGCAAATGAGAGCACAGCATAGCAGAGCAATATTTGAACTCAAAACAAATATCGAGAGAAGCAACAATAATACTACTAGAGTACCCAAAAAAAATGAGAAACAGTAGTGCTAAAAAACTAGAATAGCGAACGTTATATCACTCATACTAGAATAATGAAGAAACATATTATTACACTTCTTCTGCAGCAAAAAATACCTCATAAATGCTCTCTTTGAAAGAAATACATATTATAACCCCAAAAATGAGTCAAAGCCTGAATCTTTGTGAGGTATTATTCTATGGTAGTCTTCCCAGGTATTTTTGATTGGTACCCTTGTACCCAAGATTCCACATTCTACTGAAACTACAAGATTCACAATAAGAACACATTTATTCAAATAGAATGCTACAATCAGAGATGGACTCTTCAATAACAAATGATTCACAGTTTTAATTCTAGTTTTATATTTGTTCCCCTTTAATTTTCCTTGAATTTTTTTCTAGGGTAAAATTGTTGCTCTTTCTGAAATCAAAGATATATATATAGACATAAACCGCCAAGCTTCCACATAAGCATGATATTTTTTTCATTCATTTTCTAGGTAAACAAACAGGGAAAAAGAGAGAAAAGTTACCTTAAGCAAAGTGGGTTCCCCCACACCAACCCCCCCCCCCCCCCTCCCAAATTCTATGGCTCCACGGTGTACTTCACAAATGAAGAATCTATTGAATTCACAGAGATGCTACGTCTACAACATTTTTACAACAAATCACAGGTGGTTAGTTGTTACTGGTTCAAATTTGAAACTAACATTAAGATTACTTTTTTGCCTTAACAATAACAACCAATAACAATATGCCACTTAGGATTTGTTGTAAAAATGTTGTAGACATATCATTTCTCTTTACGCAAAACTCATTTTTATGCTCTTATTTTGGGCTTTGGGCCTTTTATTTCGAGGGTGGAATATTTTGTAAACTTTATATAGCGCTTGAAAGCAGTTAAAGCACAAACTTGTAAAAATCAATAAATAGATCACTAAACTATAAACTTTTTTTTTTTTTTTTTGATAAAATTTCTACTCTAGTCTAATTTAAGTATATATGTGTGTGAAACTCCCTCCTGGAGACTTGAACCCCGACCTTTACCCTTAACACCCCTACAAATATTTATACTTGTAGATTAACTACCGCACCAAGAGTGTGCGGTGGTAACTATAAAGCTCTTGAAGTGGCCACTAAAAGTAAAAGGTAAATTATTAATGGGAGCATAAATAGATACATTTTATGCCAATGATTACATTGTTACATAAAAAATCAGTTGTAATGAGTGATGAATTTGTTTTACATCAATAGTTATTGGTCAATTAAATCTTTAAAATTCTAATTAGGGGTATGCAACCAACCCGTCAACCTGCCAAAACTGACCTGACCCAACACAACCCACCGGGTTGGGTTACAATTTTTTTTTTTTTTTTTTATAGCGGTTCAATTGGGTTCGGGTCATAAAATTTTAAACCCGACCCGACCCACCCATATATTTAATATATATTTAAAATATATTATATAATTAATAATTATATTTTTAAAAAATAACCAACTCTTCCTATCCTATATAAAAGCCAATTAGTTCACACAAACCCTAGTAAATTACTATTGTTGTTTAGTCATTAGAGTTGTTTGCCTTTAAGGAGTTACATTGATACTAATTTTTGGGTTTTCTTAATATATTTATATTTATATTTTTTTTGCTCAATTTAATAATAATAGTAATAAAAAAATTGCCCAACCCATGGATTCAACCTGACCCATGTGGGTTGGGTTGGATTGAATTTTTTTTAACCCTCCATTGTAGGTTGGGTCAAAAAATCCCCTTAACTTGACCCAACCCGACCCATGCACACCCCTAATTCTAATTGATTTTTTTTTCTTCTTATTTTTGTTAAGTTCAATTAGCTCTCATGATCTACCTACTGACAAATAGTCAAATTTATACTAATTTATTTGTTGATTTCGTATTGAAATTAATACACATGTATCTAAACTAAATAATTAAAATCTCAATGAGTTGGTATAGCGGTTCTAAAAACATCGTGAAATCCATGAGGTTTTGGGTTCAAAACCCCTAACCCCATTTCCAAACGGATTCCTCCAATTAATTAAACTAATTTATTCTAATTTAGATTGTGATAAGAATAAGAACCCCTCCTATTTAAATATTCAAGTTTCTTTCGATTTTTATTAATCACACAAAATTAAATAAATGTCAAGTGTCTTGCATATGACTTAAAATTGGAAGAAATTGAAGGATTTAATGGGAGGGAATCTTATCCCAATATAATTTTTTAAAATAATTTCTAAAATTATTATCATTAATTCAAATATAAATGTCATTGAAAAACTTATTAATAATACAATATTATGTTGTACATTCTCGATTGATTTTTATAATGGAATCAATTTTAGTAACTTTTTCTTAAAAAATAAACATTTTATGAAAATCAATTTTAGTAACTTTGTTTTGTAGGAGGAATTTTGTTTTTGTTTTACAAAAAGTATGAAAATAATTTTTAAAAAAATTGAATGTGAAACTAATTTTCATATAATAATTTTTACATTATATGTGTTTGGCTCCTACATTTAAGAACAATTTTCAAAATATTGAAAAAAGTAATGTTTGGGAGACCATTTTTGCTTTGAGATTTAAAAAAAAAAAAAAAAAATTATTCTATAGAAAGTAATGTGTAGATTACTTTTTTTTTGGGATAACGATAAGTTTCAAAATTGAAATGTGAGAATAAAACTAATGTACATTTTAAATTTTTATTTTTATTTTTATATAATGACAAAATTCAAATTTGTGATAAATGTAAACTTCTTAATTTAAAAGATAGAAGAGTTTGGACAAATATTTGGGGTTAATTATTTTCAATTTATTACCAGCTATACCATTAATAACATTTTTTGTATCTTGAAAACATCTTCTTTGCTATTTTCAATATCCAATTTTCAATCGGGAAAATAGGAAATAATTTTATGAAAACAGTATTTAAAAAGTATGAGGTAAACAATAGATTCAAGTGTGAAACTCACCATTTTATAGTTTCCAAAATAAAATAAAAAATTACATTTAAATCCTCTTACCAAAAAGGCCCAAGATACAAAATATTTGGATTTAAATATTAATTCTAAACACCACATCACATCACAAAATGACATCAGTTTATGAAATAAACCAAAATAAAATTAATTTTTTAAAATATTTTAAAATAAAATTACTTTAATAAGTAACAGTAAAAAAATTCTATGTTATAAATTAATTAACTACATAAACTAATCTTGTGCACTTACAAACTATTTTTTTTTCTTAAGGGTTGCAAACTTCGTTGAGATTACTTCTCAAAAAAAAAAAAAAAAGAAATCCTTTGAGACTGTTTCATTAGTTACAAAATGAATTTTTTTTTTAAAAAAAGTATAATAAACAATAGTCAATTTATTGAGATTTGAGGATGGAAATTAGATTATAAAAGGGATAGAATAAAAGGAGGACAATCCTCAAGTCAAACCTGGGAGTCCTCCTTTGTCCTTATCTTGTAATGTCTTTGCCCAAGCATGAGCAACTCTCTTACAATGCCCTATTAAATATAAGAAAAAGAAACAATTAATGATCCTCATAATAATTAATTAGACTTTCACTTTTTAGAATTCTCTTTCTTTGGAAGAGGAGAATTACGAAGAAAACATTATGGGATTGAAAGTTTTCAAATTATTCTCTAGTAGATACGTGCAATTCGTCTTATATATTTCCTTCTATATTTTAAAGAATATTGCAATTAATCAATTAATGTATTTTTTTTTTTTACAAGACTAGTTATTTATTATCAAAAGTATAAAGCCCCCGTCAATGTCCTTTCCCTTACTTACTTGCCCTTTATCTAATTGCCTATCCCCATTTTGGTGACATTTCTTTTATACTAAATCTACATGATGCCAACTAACCTTAAGTTGTCTTTGTGCCAATCCTCGGTTGAATTTGTAAATGTGGGCAATCATGGATAATTGGATATCAATTAATCACTTCGTTTTATTTTGCATGTCATTCTTGGACTTCTACTTTGTTAGGTATTCAGGATCCAAAACTAGTATACACTAAAGGTTTCCATTAAAGAGGATTGGATTTTTGTTTTTCTTTTCTTTGAACGCGCTTCACTCTTTAAAGTGTCATTTTTATTTATATACATTTAAGGTGCACCTTTTGTTTTTAATTTTTAAAATCCATAAAGAGGCTCGAAGAGCAGTACTCATGGGATCTTTTAGAAATTTTATGCTAATTGTTCTTTTGGTTGATATATATATATATATATATATATATATATTTATTTATATCCTTTGTTAATATGATATTGCAGTTAACATAAAACCTAATTTTGTGAATCTGCATAGGATCTTTCTAATGGTCTTTAGACCAAATGATATCTCCTTCCCCTATTTTTGAGAAAAGCATACAATTTTGCCAATGATCATTATGGGTTCAATCTTTAAGAGTGTATGAGTTGTATTTATGCATGCGTGTGTGTATAGAAAATCTGCTATAGAATTTATTGTGGCAAAAATTGTGTTCTTAGTATTTTCCTAGAAAAATAATTAAAGTTCAAGCATTAAAATGAAAGAAAAAATTACACGTGAAGAATTGAATTAAAAATTTATCAAAGTTAGAGACTATCGTTTGTAATGTAGTCTATTTCATTTAGTGAATCCTTTCTCCGTTCGACCTCCAAATATTTTGTGCATGAAAATGTATCAATTAAGTTATAAGACTTTTGGCTAATTACTAACAATCCTTAATCTATAATTTTCATCCTAAAATTTAAAGAAAGATATAATAAACACCTCAATTAAACCAATTGTGTGAATTAGCACCCTTGGTTGATTGTAGTTTTGGTCACCGATGTAATTTTTTTAAAATTTAAAATTTAAATGCACAATCGTACTCTTTGAATCGATATAAAGCTTTAGCAGTAGCGCAGAGTTATATTGGAGATTATGATATTCATTTCAAATTAGATTTAAAAGGAAAGTTTTATCGCCAAGAGTTTTGTATTTAAGTAATATCACATTTTCTCCTTTATCAAGATAATTATTATTCAAATTCCACCTCCTATTATTGTAACGATCAAATCATTATAATAAGAATAAGAAGATGACCAATGACCCTGTTGGTTTTGTAAATTAAGGTCCCTGTAGTCACAACCAGGTCCAGTAAGCAACAATTACATGGACGTGATTGCCATGTACGTGGTTACCCACCTCCAAAATGACATCACTGTCCTCACCAAGCTCATCAGTTGCTGTGCTTTCCATCCTTCTGCTACCTTTATGGACCATGCCCACCAACTGTTCGACCAAATTCTCCAACCAGACATTGTGGTCTTCAACTCCCTGGCCTGTGGATACTCCCGCTCCAATGCCCCTCTTCAGGCCATTTTGCTATTTTCTGATACACTATGCTCTGGCATTGTCCCTGATGACTATTCCTTCCCTTCTCTTCTCAAGGCATGTGCAAGCTCTAAGGCATTGCAAGAAGTTAAACAATTGCATTGCCTTGCTACCAAACTTGGTCTCAACCATAACATATATGTATGTCCCACATTGATAAATATGTATACCGAGTGCAATGATGTGAACGCAGCTCGTGTCTTTGATAAGATAGCTGAGCCTTGTGTTGTTTATTATAATGCAATAATCACAGGATATGCTCGAAGTAGTCGGCCCAATGAGGCGTTGTCATTGTTTCGCGAATTGCAAGCGAGTGATCTCAAGCCTACTGATGTAACACTGCTTAGCATACTTTCATCTTGTGCTTTGTAAGGAGCATTAGACTTAGGGAGGTGGATACATGAGTATGTGAAGATACATGGTTTTGATAAATATGTAAAGGTCAAAACTGCTCTTATAGATATGTATGCAAAGTGTGGAAGCTTGGATTATGGCATGATGCAGTTTGCGAACGTGTCTGTAAGAGATACACAGGCTTGGTCAGCCATGGTTATGGAATATGCAACTCATGGGCATGGTTCCAAAGCCATATCATTGTTTGAAGAAATGAAGACCACTAGTTACAGCTTATTGGCCTTTTCCAATTACCTTCGTCTATAGCCTATCGGGTGCTATCTTTAGAAGCAGCTGCCACAATAATACCTTCAGCACCTGTATATAGAGAACAACTTTAACATTGATAGTGCAAAGAAGTAGTTACTGAAAGCTTGACCATTAGAAGGAAGCAGATATTTCCATATTGGCGAACAAAGGATAGATGAAAAACCTATCTTAAGAAGCCAAGTTGGATTAAAAAAATGTATAAAATTATTACTAAATTAATTCAGAGATACAAAGTTTTAAACAATTCAAGGCAGAGAGGTCCCAAGTTCAGGTGCAACAACAGTTGCTTTTGGCATTTCTAGGAAGTAAGAAGCAATTTAGATTATCAATCGTTGTGTTTGGTACGTAACAAGCAATTCAGGTTATCAATATTTTGCATATTTTAACTTCCTAACAATGGGGAAGAAATACCCTTTCTTTATCTCATATTTAGACTTCTTATAAACAACCTTTTCCTCTTTCAGTAACAACATCGCCGCCTTAACAAAAGCAGTCCCCATGAATCAAAATTCCTAAGAAAATCTAAACATCCCCATAAAGTATATATTAATCTCCAAAAGGAATATAAGCAAACCACTTACCAATAGGACTACTATTTTAATAGGAAATTTCTTCCTTGAAGCCAAAGCTTATCTAAAAAAATTTTAGTGAAGCCCAAATCAAATGCAACCCATACCCATGTAATGGTAATGATTATAGCAAATTTGTATTTCTATTGCAATTACAGTGCATAATGGTATGTTTATTATTTTCCATACCTTTTGTTGTTTAGTTTGTAAAGTTTATTTAATACTTATCCTTCTAAATTGCATTACACGGGGTATGTACAATCAAATTTTAATCTGCCTAAGCATTAGAACACAATCAATGATTTAAGAAAAAGAAAAAATATGTTGGATTGTTTCTTGGTTCTCTCAGTTTGCTATCTCACATAAACAACACTTGGGCACAGTTTCTAGTTAAGATATCTATCATTCATGGATTCAGATAGAAGTTTGGATACAAAATAACTTTCACTAAGGAAACATGATTCTATTAACCTCAACGGAGTAGGGCAAAATGTGAAGAACTTGAGAGAGAGAGAGAGAGAGAGAGAGAGACCAACAATGAGATAAAAAGGTAGATTCAATACTAAAGTATGATAAACCTATACCAGTTTTCTATATAACATAAACAATGCTTGGGACGCAATTTCCAGTTAAGACATCATTGGTGGATTCACATTGAAGTTAAGATACAAAATAACTTTCAGTAAGGATGGAAAGTTTTCTATAATATTTTTTTTACCTTGTACTTCCTAAGTGATGGAAAGTTTGGTTTAGGCATTATTAAAAACACTTTGAGGGAGCAAATAACAAATGCCACTATAACCTAAATCTTCAACTTGTAGTACAACCTAAACAATGAATAATTCTTCGACTTTCAATTCCAAATTCATTGAAAACCAGTACCTAAACAATAATTAAGCTCCACAAAATTACACAACACTTCAAATCATCACACCAGTATATCTTAAACCCAGTAAAAGAAAACAGAAATTACATAAATAGTTACCAAGTATTTACCATTTAAGCACTCTAAATTATCCCACACTCGAGCTGACCCAATACAGAATATTGCATTTAAACCAAATTAAACAACTCCAACACCACCAATATAAATAAGAACATGAAATATATAGAAAATTTCCAATACCAATAGCAGGAAAAATAAAGAGAGTAAGAATAACACAGAACAGATACTCACAATGTGGATCATTTGGTCATGAGAGATGCTGAGGAAGTATTACAGTATAGCTTGCTGGGGACATCAACCAATAATATTGAGATGGAATATTCTTACAGTCAAAGATTATTCTTTTTAAAATTGCCCTTGAAATGTGATAGCCCACAACTTAACAAACATTGTGTTCATGTTCAGTCTAGTGTGAATGCCACAATGAGTCCAATTTATCATTTATGGTACATCTCTTTGTGGATGGAGAGAAGAGAACTGAGTTTGGGGGAAATTGGGTTTGCAATGACTTTAATAATTAGGGTTATAATATTCGAAGCTTTGGTAAAAGAAAAGTAAAGAAGCTAATAGTCTAACTCAATAAAATTATTTGATTTATTTATTTTTTTGAATAGGGTCTTAGATTTGAATCCCCCACCATAATTAGAAGAAAAGTAATATTATAATACACCAAGTTCATATATGAATGTTTGTTAAAGGAATTTTATTTGGTGAGATTTTGTTGGATTGAATAAAGTGAGAATCAAACACTATAGCACGAGAGAGAAGAATGTTAGGCCGATGGAAGAATTTATTTGTCTAATGATGGAAGGCTCATGCTTCTTTTGAGCACTTTGTTGAGCCTTCCCACCTAGTTTCTATCTGTTTTAATTGTTCCAATCCATGTGGCTAATAGCTTAGAGAAGTTGCAACATAATCGGGTGGGACAAATGAAGAAATCAAATTTCACTTGTTTGAATGAAATTGGTGTACTCTATGAAGTATGGTGAGTTGTTTGGGGTAAGCAAACTGAGTGTCTTTTTGTTAGAAAGCATATTTCACTTTCCAGGTCATTGAAGACCAAATCAAGACATTGATTTCAAGAGAAAATTATATAATTGATTACAACAGAAAATTGTTGGATTGAGACAATTAATATGCAATTCAAATTCAAGTTCAAATTTTTTATTTTTATTTTTGTATATAATCCCATTATAACAATGGATTCTATTGTAATGTATTATCAAGAAAAATGTACAAGAAAATTTGACTTTTTAGGCTCTTGTCCCATGAATATAGGCCACAAAGTCAAACCACGTACACCATTAGATTTTCTTTCTACTTTTTTTTATTCATCATAATTTCTGCACATATTTAACTAATCTTTGTTGAATAAATGGTCTTAAAGTTTTGTTAGGAGGGAAGGGATAAAATTTGGAGACTTGCAATTGTGTTAAAAATATAGAAAGGCTTAAAGTAAATGGGCTACTTAGGAGATATGTAGGCCATATAGAGTAGTTTTTGGAGTAGTATTGAGTAAGAGAGTCAATTTTGTACTAAAGGCCGTTTTGATTTGACTAGGGGAACAAAATATTTTGCTACCAGCTGATATTGATGTTCTGTTTCGAGTTATTACTCTTTGTATACTTATGCACGTGTGTATATATATATATATATATATATAATATCAAATCCATATATTTTATAAGCTCAAACATTAGCCTAAATACACTAACCCAATGCATTAGCTTAAATAATATTTTCTATGACATTTTTTTTTATTTTAAAATATCTTTTATTGCATCAATTGAAATATCTATTTTGGGAAAAACACTCGAAAATTGTCGGTACGACCTTATATTTTATCTGATGATACATTTTAGAGGAGTAGCAACTTATTTGATGGCCAATGCAGTATATATTGCCGGTATAGCTGTTACCGATACGATATTGACTTATTTGGTATTAGGTTTGTTCTTTGCTTTCGTTAATTTGGGATTAGAATTAATATGAGGATTAGGTTTTGCTATAATTTTTTATGCTGGGAACTAAATTTAAACTATGTGTTTCCTAATTTGCTTTTGATTGCTAGGAAGGAACATGCTTTTGTGTTCTGTAATCTTGCCTTGATTCTAAAGAATTGTTAAGACTTTTTTTTAAAAAAAAGAAAAAGAGAGTTGTTAGACTTAGAATCCATTTGGGAACATCTTACTTAGCTGAAATTGAAAACTTTTTGCTGAAAGTACTGTAAATAAAACTAAAAGGTGGCTGAAATAGTACAGTGAGGTCATGAATAATACTAAAAAGTGTAATGAGATCCATGAATAGTAGTAAAAATAAACTAAATAGTAAAAAAAAATTGACTTTTTAAGTCAATGCCTAACGCAACCTTAGACTACACGTTTGGAATCTCAAGTTTATTCGAATTTCGAACCTTTTATGATTGGGAGTTCGAACTTGTTGATTTTCTTATAAACATATGTATTATTATACCTTGTTGCTAGTGAAATTGATTGTATGAGATGGTAGCTAAATAGTAATGGATAATTCAGCGAAGAACATAACATTAGTATAATATATAAGAGGGAAATAGAATAAAAGTAAAATTGGTGCCTTTGAACTCTAATTGTGGTACCTAAAATTTAAAAACAATATTCAAAACTTATGGTACCTAAAATTGGACTTGGCTTGGTCCAATGTTCTAGACTGTCAAGATCATGACATGTGGTTAAAAGTAGACACGTGTCATAATTCTGACGAGTCGCTGCACAAAGCATTGGATTCAATCTTTGTCTATTAATTTACTATGGATGATACACTTGGAAAATGTTAACTTTTATAGGTACATATTGTTTTTCTCTATTATTTTTTTTTAATAACTTTTTGTGCCAACACTTGAGAGATGTGTGACAAATTACTTATTAGTTAATCCGTCTTCAATTTAAGTTCAAATGAATCAAATCTCTCCTCCAATCAAAAGCTTTGTAGTTCGGTAATATTGAATGATCTCCTTTATGAGAAGAACCATAATTCAAATCCTCATTCCCTCACTGGTTGTAAAAATAAAAAAAAATAAAAATCCCCTCTCGTCCACTTGGCAACAATTGAATTATTATAAAACTAATTCAAAAAAAAAAAAAAAAATTGTCCATCTTTTCTTCCAAGCACAATCTTCTATCCACCATTTTACTTTCCTTTCCCTTATTATTATTATTATTATTATTTTAAAGCAAACAATAAATTGTTGTTAAAAATCAATAACAATGAACAGAGGAATTTCTTTGGTATTTTCACTATTCGGAAGCACTTATTTCTCAGTAAATGCCTATGCACCTAGGCTACTCACAGAAACCTGACTAAGTGAATAGGCTCCAAATGTTCTTTAAGACGACAACCGTATCCCAATCAGCTACTATATACAAATCAAATTGAGCCTACCTTCTTAACTCTGTGTGGGCAATTATCCCCTTACAGAAAGTGTTTCCAACATGTGTAGAAGTCACATTATTGTTTATGATAATTTTTTTCTACTCAATTATCTCAGCTAGAGATCACTTTCTAGTGATTACTACATGAACATGCATTTATTCCCTTAAAACGAAGAAAATGTGCAACTAAGGAGTTCATTTTTAATCGTTCCTTCCAATAAAATTAAAGCATATTTTTAACAGCTCACTATTAGTGACAATGCCTTTGTTGCCTCCTATTATTGCAAAAACTAAAGATAGTGCTCACATTAGTCCAAGGAACAAGAAACTTGAGACCAATATTGAGTTAAGTAAGCAGCAGAGATTATGAGTGTCTAGTTAGATTTTTAATTGAGAACAGAAGGGAGAACCGCTAAGAAAAGCAGCAGAACAATAACAGGAGATGCTATTCTAGCACATGCTTGCCTTTCTCTTTAAGCATGAGAGGTTTTGCTTATTTCCTTTTCTACTGTGAGCCGTCAAATGAAGGATGAGACCCCAATTGTCAGACGTAGTTTGCTTAAACTCTTCCTCATCATTCAGCAAAAAAAAAAAAAAAAACAAACTCTTCCTCATCATGCTGATGTACAAGACGGAGTCCACACTTCACTGTCAAGTCTGGGCAATTGCTAACAATTGAAGCATCAATGTGATTACATTGATTCGACCAATCTGGAAATGAGCTATGTGGTATATAGGATAGCCACATGAATCCACCTAGATGTAACAACATGACATCGTCTTTAGTAAGGCAATAGGCATGGAGAGGTTCCAAAGAACCAACATTGCTTTCCAAATGGCAATAAAGATGATGGGCATTTTCTGAATTAAGAATGTCTAGGATGGCAGTAGGATCCTTGATGTTGACTGAGAAAGAAACACATAGAGCGAGTCCCCTCCAAGTACTATCATCATATAAATTTGGAGGTAGATGGATTGTCACTGGTGGCTTGCCACTACGATGGTTGAACCACTCAAGAATTTCACTTGGAGGAAAACAAGAATTATATACCAAGCTTCAATCAAATTCCTGTAAAATAGGAACATGATGTTCAATGAGAGAGAATTTTTCCGACAATTCAAAATTGTTAAAATCAGTAAAAGAGGGGATGATTCAACCATGGCTCTCCTTATAAGGGGGATCAGACAATGCCACTGATGACTGAACTAGAAGGGAGCTTGGTAGTAATTTGAAAGGAAATACACATTAATTTGTTACCTGTAAATCACTTTTGCTGAGTTGATTATCAGGGTGTTGATCTTCAAGATAGATGCTATCTCTACTGCTTTGCTCTGGGTAAATGGATCTTCTCAACCTTCCAAGGTTTGGATCCTCGTATGAACAACCAGCTTCATTCTTTGGCTTATCATTTGGAGAATCACTAGCTACTGATTGATGGATGAGTTCCACATTGTAAAAAGGCACAGTAGAGCACTCAATGATCGTTTGCTCAAACTCTTCCACATCTTGATGGTATAAGAAACGTTGCCCACACTTCTTCACCATCAAACCTGGGAAGTCGCTTCCAATTGAGACCCCAATCTGACTGCTCTGATTAAAAAAATCTGACAATGACCCACGAGGTATGTAGTATAGCCAAATGAATCCCTGTATATTTAACCACGTGAAGTTCTCTTCAGTGATTTGATAGAGAAGGGGAGATTCTAGACTACCTTTCTCAGCATCCCAATGACAAATAAGGTGGTGGGTAATGTCTGAATCCAGATTATCACTTGTGATAGTTGGATGCTCATGGACTGAAAATGAAGCACATAAAACTAGTCCTATCCAAGTACTAGCATTACTGAAATTTGAAGCTAGCTGGATAGACAGAGAAGGGCCTGTACTTTGATGCCTAAATCATTCCGGAATTTCACTTTGAGGAAAACATTTATTCATAGAGAATGTTTGATTTGAGGATGCTTTTGAGGATGATTTTAATGGTTGGTGTTCCACTAAATCTTCACGAATGATGTCCCAATTTTCATAAAGTGAAGCCCTCAAGTGGAATCGAATTTGCCAAAACTCGATTCCACAAGACGAAGTCCACACTTCTGTACAATCCAGCCTGGCCAGTCGCTTGCAATTGAGACCTCTATGTGGTTGCATTGATTTATCTGATCTGAAAGCCACCAATATGGTATATAGGATAGCCAAATGAATCCATGTAGATGTAACCACTTTGAGTTCTTCTTTAAAGGTGCTATATACATGGAGAGGTTTCAAACCACCTATATCCATATCAAACAGACAACTAAGGTGGTGGGGAATTTCAGTTTCCAGATTGTCAAGAAAATCAGTTGGATACTCTTGGACTGAAAATGCAGCACATATAGCAAATCCCAGCCAATTAGAATCTTTATGCAAATTTGAAGTTAACTGGATTGCCATTGAGGATCCAGATGCATAATGGCTGAATAACTCTGGAATCTTAGTTGGATCGAAACAACAATCATATGGATAGTGTAAATGAAATTCCTGTAAAATAGATATATTGATAACTATTCAGTAACACATAAAAATGTTGGGAAAATTTCAACAAAATATAAATTTGATAATTATAGACTTATAGTAGTCAATATTTGATAAGTGTTTATCAATTGATGGGCTAAATATAAGAGGTTTTATAAAGAATTTTTATAAAATTTAAACTTAATTAAAAAATACATATTAGAATAATGACGTTGAAAAATATGAACTTCCAAAACACAAAACCTTTTGTAAAAAAATTTGGACTTTCAAAAATTTATGGGATTATATTAGAATTATAATAAAAAAGCTCTTCACAAGTGCAACATGTGTATTCAAAAGTTAGATGTTTGAAGTTCATTATTTTTTATTTGATCTTATTAGTTTAAGTTTTTTAAACTTATTATAATTATTGCATAAGAGTATTTTGAATCATTTAAAAAATAGACACCAAAAAAGTTGTGCTCTCTTTAACAATGGTATAGAAGGTTACAGATGGTGTAAAGTGTAAATGAAAGTCTTGTAAATTAGACATATAAAGGTCGTGAGAGAAACAGAGAGGTACCTCAGAGTGTTCTCGACAATGACAATAATGGGTTGGCCCCCCGGCATCAATGAATTTTTGATAGCAAGTTCCACAAATATTTTCCTGATAATGTGGCACTCTTAATGTCCCATTAGATCTGCCAGTTCCACTGGTTTCTCCCTCATCTTCATCATCCTCAACATCATCATGGCTTTGCTGCTTTATTTTTTCCTGAAAACCTCTCAATGTCCCATTAGATCCACCAGTTCCACTGGTTTCCCCCTCAACATTATCATCATCATGGCTCAGCTGCTTTGTTCTAGATTGATGAGCAGTAAATTGATAAGATCGGAATTATCAGAAAACATGGTTGAGCATTGGACTAATGTTTGCACCAACTCTCCCACATTTTGCTGGTACACAAGACCGTAACCACAGTTCTGCACCATCAAGTCTTGGCTATCACTACCAAATAAAGCAGTTAAGAGATTGCTACAATTCACTTATCTGAAAATCGAGCATGAGGTACATGCATGATCCAAATGAATTTACGTTGCTTTCACCAAATAAATTTTTTGTGTTCAGACTCAGGGATGTAATGTTTATTTGACACCGTCCAGCTGCCCATGTCACTTGACTTCTCAAAGAACAAGAAAAGCCATGAGAAATTTCTGTAGCCAAATTGTCAAGAATGAGAGTTGGATGCTTGTGCACTGTGAATGTAGCAAATAGAGCAATTCCTATCCAATCAGAATTAGTATAAAGATTTGGAATTAGCTGGATTCTCAATAAAGAACCACTTTGATGGCAAAACCACTCCGGAATTTCACATTATAAATATAGCATTGACTAGAGCAGCCCTGTAAAATAGAAAAGATGGAGCTTCATGAGAGAGTGAGAGAGAGACAATGAGAGTGTGAGTGTGAAAGAGAGAGACCTGAAAGTAGCTTTGAAACCAATGCTCAAGGCCTCTATTGATACAATTGCTGAGTTCATTCTCATCCAATACGCTTAACTGGATAGAACTGAAGTTTGAATCTTTTGTAGCACCCCCGATACCTGAGTCTATTCCAAGTAAAGCACAAACCCTCCTTGTTCTCATCAAATATGCTGTTTATGCAGAAAGTTGAATTGAGGCAAGTTCTTAAATGGACAAATGTCTATGGATATTATTTACCTGAGGACAAGCATGCCAAGAGGCAATTCTTTGAGTACTTGAAAGGTTTGTCATTTCCTCCAACTTGAAGGAAACAATGTGTCTCATCCTGTATTTGTAATGCAGGGTTCAGCCGAGTCTGGGTCTAAGTGACTTCATCAATGTGCAGAGGAGGAGCTTCAAGTTTACCTCAGTGTAGAGGGCTCATCAAAGGATTTTTTTTGAAGGTTCCACACAAAATTTGCTAGACTGCCCTTGTCTTCAGCTCACAGTATGCCATGAAGCTTGAGATGCTTATAGCTCATAACCTTCTGCAAAATTCAGAACTGGGTCAACCTATTAAATGCTGATTTTCATTTTCCTACTATCTTTACTACTTGCATAAGACTAACTAGAAATTGAAGCTTTCCCGTTAATGCTTGTATTGTATTCTAATGGCAATAGGGTGACTCGAACTACTTTGAAAATTTAGTTTGGCCTTTAGAGATTTGGCTGTAAAATGTGGACAAAGGATCCTAAAGGCTAGAAAGATCATTTTAAATGCAAAAACTTAAAAGGAATAAAAGAGTTATAATAGCCGCTACAGTTGCTATGCCAACAATAATGAAATCGTGGCCCTGCGATCCTCACTATATCAAATATTCTTATTAATAGAGAGAAAACAAAAAATATTAAAGACCTTCAACCAGCTCTTCAACCAGTCAAATACAAGCTATATTCTTCCACAGACCCAATCAAAGACATTAAAATGCACAGCCATTTTAACTTTTGGTTAACATGTCTTAAATGACCAGCTAACCTAGTAAATTATTGTAGACCATTTAGGTGTGATGCAAATCATTTACGATTTATCTCAAACAATCTTGTACACAGCCAACAAATTTGATGTAGCTTCTAAAATTCAGAATGATACACATTTTCTACAAAAGTCAGGATTCTAAGCGACTGGTGTACATAATTTTTTAAATCAAAAAACCAATTAAGTCCAAATGAATGAATAAAACTAGGAAACAATTGCAAGATCTTTCTTCACCATGGTAAGTTAAGCAGAAATTATGCATCTCAATTTGAGAAATCAGATAAAAAAAACACAAAATCATACCAGACAGAGCTCATATCCAAGGCAAAAGGAAATCTAGGGCCTGCCAGTGACTTCAACCGCAACCATCCTAGTCAACTGCATTAACAAAAAAATAAGACCAATTAACCAAATTACAATTTTTAAGTTCAGAAACTTATTCAGTACTCTTTTTTTTTTTTTTTATAGAAACACAATAAATACTTATAAGTTGATATTATATCCATTACCATTGTGTAACAAATGCAAATGAAACAGTGCTACCAAAAAATGGAAACATACCTTGGCATCAAATGCAAAAAGAAACTGGTGAGAAACGACCGAGGAGGAACAGTTTCAATGTGATTTTTTGATTGAGGCATATTTCTTCAGAGTTCATCAACGTGTCCTCTGTTTCTTCGAACCACAACCTTTTATAGAATACCCATAATCAACAGCATCATCTTCTTGAGGAGGACAGGTGCATTCTACGTGGACCCCCCACATTTTTATAGAATAACAGGTGTCATCTGAATTATATCTAATTGAAACCTTAACACGATTCTGGTCAGTTGGATTTGATTCATTCAAATGTCTCTGCAGCTGAGGCCATTGAGTTAGACAAAATAAATATTGTGAACATGGAGATTGTGTATAATTTCGCGATAGATGAATAGACTCATATTCACGATTTTCATAACCATTGATGGAAATTTCAACAAAGCCATCAAAGTCCTCTAGTCCAGGAACAATACAGACAACCAATTTTGGAAAATTGTGACCAACAGAGAAAAATATGGAGTTATCAACACTTTGATGATTAAACCATTTCAGCATCTCAGTTCCCAAAAAACTAATACCAGGATCAAAGCCATTAATGTTATTAATGCCACCAAGGCCACCGCCTTCAAAATGAACCCATCCAAGTTTCTCAGTTTCAGATGGGAAATTATTGGAGAACTGCAGATCCATTGATATGTCCCCATCTTCAGATTCAGCACCCTCAGTTTCAGATGGGAAATTATTGGAGATTTGCAGATCCATTAATTTGTTGCTTCTTGCCCTACCACATACTCTATTTGGTAAAATCCCAATAATTCCTATTACCTGTATGCAGTTAGAAAATTCAATATTTTTCATTTAGCAAATCTCGTGAAGTAACAAAAATTGTTTCTTAATAAATATCTTAAAGAAAGAGAGAGACCTGATTAAATAGCCCGCTTGGTGAGGTATTCAACAACATGGAATTATTCACATAAACCATACTTGATCCCAACGACGACATTGATTGTGGAAATCCTTGAATTTCACGAAGAAGCTTGCAATCCCTAGCATAAAGTTGTTCTAATCTGGGAAATTTGCTAATGCTTTCAGGGATGGTAACAATATTGGTACAATCTAGATTTATCACTTTCAATGCGGGGAAGTAATAAGGCTTCATCAAAAGATCTAATTCAATTATGCCTTCACATTTATAGAAATTCAAATATGTCATGTTCACAAACCCATATCCGGAAGAGCCATCAAAAGAATCGCACGTTGGTCTCAATTTGGCAGTAGGAGTCTTCAAGTACTGAAGCTGTTGCACTTTATAAATGCTATCTGGAAGATCCCGAAGGTTTTTGCACTCTAAAAGGTTTAATTCCTCAAGCTTAGTGAGATGCTCGATTGATGAAGGCACCTCTCTAATACCACTCCCTTCTAATTCTAAAATGTTTAAACATTCCATTTCTGGATGAAAATTAGGGAACTCCATAAGGCTTGAGCAGCCAGAAAGAATAAAAAGATAAAGAGATTTCAACCTGAGCTGGCTTGGAAGAAATAGAAGGTTACTACAACCATCGAGAACCCATTCTGTAAGCTTTTCAAGAGATCCAAAGCATTTATGAATCTTAACTAAATTTTCACAACCTGAGAGGTCCAAATACTTTAAATTTTGGGCCCGTAATTTAGTTAATTTAACTAAATTTTTACAATCAGCGAGCTCCAAACTCTCTAAATTTGGGGCCCTAAATTTAGGAACTTCCGTAATAAATTCACAACCACTAAGATTGGCATTTATCAAATTTTCAAAGGGACGCTTCTGTAGGGGGAAAAAAAAAAAATTCAAAAGTTAACTACAACAAAATTTGAAATAAAAAAATTTAACAAAAATCCCAATTTAAAAATATACATAATCATACCTGCATCATTAGCTTTGGCAATCTAATGCGACTATGTGGCATCTCAATATCAACAAGTTGTTCAGGAAAATACTTAGATGGCTAGTGAAAAGGATAGTTGGGCCACTTAAGAAATATTAGACTGTGGGGAAGAAATTCAAGTGGTTTACAAATATGTACATTTTCAACTATTAGAAATTTGAGATTTTCCATCTTTCTGAAAGCTTCCGTGTCTAGTTGCTCTGTTACTAGTTGGGATGAATGCAACATTATGCCTTGAATTTTTTTTGATCCCTAATTGGAGAAGCATCATGTCAACTATAGAAAGTAATATAATTTTCCAAATGTATAATAATTTTGAAATTTTAAGCCAAAATAAAAAATACTGATGAACTAATATTTTATAAAATGTTAGAAAGAAAAAAATACAATACCTTCACCTAGTGAAAAAGAAAAAAAAAAAAAAAAGAGCAAAATAATTGAAGAAAAAGAACTTATACCTTATTTCTAATTAGTACTTCAAGCGAATCCTTATAACAACATAACCTACTACGTTCTCCGAGGATTTTTGGTGCTTGTTGTCGAACAACTTCCTTGCCCATTTGTTGTATCAAGTCATGCATTAACAATGTACCATATCGATCAATGGTTATGAGACATTTATCAACAAGTCTCGGAATACCACAATCTGGATATAATTCACATGCATCTAATATCTTTACAACATAAGCTTTGTCCCATCCTTTGAAGAAACATGCAATATCAAGAAAAATATCTTTCTCGGTGTCTTCCAATCCATCATAACTCAGTTGAAGTTTCTTTTGAATGTCCTCCTTGGGAATTTTCTTATACATATCTAATGCACTTTCCCATTCATTTTTAGGTCTTCCTCACAAATAACAAGCTATTATTTCTAGAGCAAGTGGAAGGCCATTGGCAAAATCTATGAATTTAGTTGCAAGTTTAGAATAATCTTCATCATGAGGTTTGTTTCTAGGTAAGGCATGCTCTTTAAAGAGTTGAAGAGCTTCGTGTTTGTTTAATTGCTCGACCTCAAATTCCTTGACCTTGTAAATTGTACAAACATTTTCTTTAAGGGCAGTTAACAAGTGTCTATCTCGTAATGTTATAATGGCTCTACTTCCGGGAGCAAACCAATTACATTTTCCAAGCAAATTTTTTATTGGTGTCGAATCATCGACATCATCAAAAATTAAAAGAACCTTTTTGCAGTGAAGTGTCTCCTCTATCAAAGTGATTCCTTTAGAACTGTTGCCCATTTTCCATTTTCCATCCCTTGAGATGTCATTAAGAAGTTGGTTTTGTAGTTTGATTATGCCAGCATTTGTACTTAATTTTTCTCTAACATTCTCTAAAAAGCTGCTTCCATCAAAATGTTTAGCAATTTTATTATAAACAGCTTTTGCAATTGTAGTCTTTCCTACTCCGGGAAGGCCATAAATCCCTACCATGCAAACTTCATCTAACCCAATATCTAAAAGTGACTCTATGGCCTCTGCACGAGAATTTATTCCAACTGGGTATTCAGCAACATATAACGGCATCCAATTTAATTTAGCATTTGATATCTCTTCAACAATGTTTTGAATGAAGTCAGCTTCAGATTTATACGGAGCGCAGCTGACAATCACATAGCATAAGAAAACATATAATTAGATAGATTAGCAGATGAACTACGAATTCAAGATATCTAGTAGTGAGTTATAGCACACAATTGTCCTCAATATTAACATCATATTAGAAATATAAAAATACATGGGAGAAACTCGTAATTGGACCTTGTTAGACTAATTAACTTCGTAGATCAATGGCGGCTTCAAGAATTTTTTTTAGAGTGGTCATTAAAAATTTATATTAAAAAAAAGTTAATAAAAATAAAACTTGAATATACGTATTGACATCACAAAAAAAAAAAAAAAAAAAAGGCTCAAATACATGAAGTTTTTATTTTCCTTTCACAAGTTTTTATATTTTAAAATCGTTGTATGATAGTTTTACTATCAATGCTAGCAGCTACATCTTTTTCAATGTACACAGCTAAGCAATCATTAAACTATTGATCTCCTATTCAATTACCCATATATTGCGCATTGACATCACAATCACCCAAAAAAAAAAAAATGCTCAAATACTTGAAGTTTTTAAATTTCCTTTCACAAGTTTTTATATTTTGAAATTGTTGTATTATAACTTTATTATCAATGCTAACAGCTACATCTTTTTCAATGTACACTCCAAACAATCATTAAATTATTGATCTCCCATTCAATTACCCATATATTGCCTAAATAAGTAACAATATAAATAAAATGCATTATCTTTTTGGAAATATGTATCACGTAAATCCAACAAATTCAGCTAAAGACTAAAGCAAACACTAATAGACTAGCTAATGAAAAATGTGCATTAAAAAAAAAAAATGATTTTAAAATATGCCCTTTGTCAACGCAATTTAAAAAATTACAATTAAATTGATTTGGGCTTTAGGCTAATTTTTTTGTTGGGCAATTTTTGAGAAGTGCTACGTCCATAATATTTTCGCAACACTCTCACAACAAAGCCTATAAGTGGTAAATTTATACTGGTTCTAATTTGAACCTACTATTGCAATTATTTTTTTGTCCACCAATAATAACCTGCAACTTAGGATTTTTTATGAAAATGTTGCAAAAATGTTATGAACATAGCATTTCACGCAATTTTTTGGTTCTATATTCAAAGAACTAAAATTTTGGAGAGTTCAATTTTTAATGGGCTCAAATTTTTATTTAAAGTGTTCAATTTTTTTTTTTTAAGAGTGGGCAAGATTTTTTTCTAGGTGGTCAATGACCTGTGGTAATTTAAAATTCAAAATTTTTTTAAGGTATATAAAATAAATTTTCAAGGTCAAGGTGGTCATGTGACCACCCTAATTAACACTTGACACCACTCCTGTACTAGATGATATGATCAAAATAGAATACTTTTGCAGGCAATGGTTATGACAAACCAGATTAGCAATATATAAAATTAGTAAACTCATGAATCATGATGTAAACAATTAGATACATACCCTTTCTTATAATGCCATCCAGATGCATTAGCTGCTTTTTTTAGAGCATCCCTCCACCTCTGCACCTTGTCCTTGTCCTTGTTATTCTTGAACTTCTTTTCATGATTAGCCAGTGCAATTCCAAAGTTTCCATTTTGATTTCGTATTTCTGATGGATCAACATTGAAAAAAATTGGACGAATTTGAACCTCCTGGTCCTTTTCTCTACACTCAACAATTTTAGCAAGTTCATCCAAACACCATTTGGACTCTGCGTAGTTTTCAGAGAAGACAATAACCAAAATCGATGAATTTTTGATGGCTTGGATAAGTTTTTCCGAAATTTCTTCTCCCCTCGGAAGATCAATATCGTCAATGAAGGTGTTAATGCCTTTGTTGCACAAAGCGTTATATAAGTGGCTGGTAAAACCTTCGCGGGTATCTTCACCTCTAAAGCTCAAGAAGACAGCATACTCCCATTGGCGAGTGGAAGAAGAAAAGCTGGCTCCTTCATTGTTCAAGGAAGCCATTGATGGGATCTATAAACGAAAGATTAAGAAAAGAGTGAATTGAATCAGAGAAAGAAATGGGAATCAAATTAGTGCAACAGGAAATGTGTTTGGAATGCAATTAAAGAGAAGAAAGTATTAGAGTGGGGTGTAGGTATAGGAAAACGAAAAATGCATATCTTTTTAAATAAAAAACAGCTGTAAAGTAAAAACACTAGTGTAAACACACCTGTACAATTGTTCTTCGTTCCATATTTGCCCTAGTATTTGCAGAGAATGATAAGACAGGAAATGTGTAGGCAGGGATTGTGTTCATAATGTTTTGGACACTAATAGCATTGTCTGCATTAGTTTCACCACAGTCATATTGAGCATCTGGAACTGTGACTTGTAAACTTGTGGTTGTTTGTTGGATTTCCTCGGCACCAACTTCTGCACACAGCTCCAACATTATGTACAACTCAATAGCACTTACTTGGGCTGTCCTCTCCATCTTGTCAAACATGATCTTCACATGTTTGTCTGCTTCTATCGCCATATACTTGTAATTAATCCGATCCTTGAGGACTTCATGTGGAGAACGAAAAATAATTTGTATGTCGTGCAAAGCAGGATTCTCACACAATTCTTTCATAACTATCATCTTTAAATCATTAAGGGTCTTCAACCTATGATTAATTTGAGTATAATAGCGCTTTATACCCGGTCCTTCAAATGGCAATCCCTCATTCGCATTGGCATTGCTAAGCGGACCACCGTAGTATAGGATTATATCAATTACAGTCATTGTGAACCTATTAGAGTCAATTGTAATATGTTCGTTACAAAACATTTTATCTAATCAAAGTAGAAAACATTTTATCTAGTCAAAGTACAAATTCCAATTCATTCAAAGGGCATGACTTTCATTACACATTCTTACGTTAGACAAAATATGTCTTCAAATTAGTTCTGATAAAAAAACCTATCTATATAGCCATTTCATACCCAATACAAAAAAGCCCAAATCCTTCTTGGGTCATGCTAAGACTACCTATTTCATACCCAATACCCCAAAAAAAAAAAAAAAAAATCCTTCTAAGGTCATGATAAATACACTTTTGATAAGAGCCTAACATTACTAAAGATGCTGAATAAATTGCTAACAAAAACCATACAAATAAATACTCAAAATTTACACTCACAAAACAAAGTTGTATAAATTCACAATATCATAGTATCTTAACTAAGTTTTTTTTTTTTGAGAAAAAGTATCTTAACTAAGTTATGTTAAGTATCTACCAAATAAATAAGCAAAGTAAAACCCACACCCCAATAATAAATAATACCTTACTACAATGGCAATAAAACCCTTATCTGAAATGTAAATTTGTTGAGAGGGTGGAGGAGTGATAGAGAGAGGCCATGTGGTGTGAGATAGAGACAATGTGGTGTGAGACGTGTAGGTGTTATGGGTGAGTGAGCTGTGAGGCAGTGGGTTTGTTCTGGGTTTGAGTGTTTCAGTTTTCTGCTGAGTGTGCTACGTGTTTCAGTTTTATGTTGACATAAATCGAGTTTTATAGACTCGGGTTTACTTTTTAAAAACTCGAGTCTGTAAGACTAGAGATCCATGAGGCAAAAAAACCTCCACATCAGCAAGTGGAACTCGAGTCTTTGAGACTCGAGTTTTATATGGAAATCGAGCTATAAAAACTCGAGATGTTACTTTACTGAATCATTTTTTAACTAACGCTAACTAATGATGTACAGTCCCAAAATTATGCTAGCCTACAAATTACACCCACATGTGTTTATAAGTGAATGCATAATAGAAAAAGTGGTGAAATTTACCCAATATGGCTCAAAACTCACTCGCATCAGACTATGTATTACTGTGTAAATATACACAATTACTGGAGCTTTTGTAGCTTTGTATTTTAATTTTTTATTATATTTTCTCTTCTCTCTCTCATCATATTATCTCTCTTCCTCTAACTCTATTCTTTGACTATCTCCTCTTGAATTCCAGCATCTCTACAAATTCATCAAAATCATCCTAAATTTAGATCTAAACTCATTAAACCCATATACAAAAATTCAGTTTCCAAACTCATCAAACATATATTAATCATCATACCTATTATACAACAACCAAAAAAAAAAAAAAAAATTCATCAAAGCCGTATACAAAATATTTATATATATATATATATATATATGAATCATCAAACCCATATTGCACAAAAGAAGAAGAAGAAGAAGAAGAAGAAGAAGTAGAAAAGAAGAAGAAGCACCAGCAGCAGCAGCGGCGAAGAAGAAGGCGTAGCGGTGAAGAAGAAGAACCAGTAGCGACAGCTGGGCAGCGAAGAAAAAGCAGAACAGCGGCAGCGGTGGCTGTGAAGAAGAAGCAGAGCAGCAGCAGCGGTGGCAATATGGCTGAGAGAGGGGTGAGAGGCGACAGATTTGATCTGTGGTCCACCTCAAAAAAAAAAGTTTGTGTCTGTGTGAGTACTACCATCCTATATGTGTAAGTGGAAGTGGAAGTGGAACACGCGTATACAGTTGTCTCCAACGCGCAATGAATTTTCCACTATACATGCCAGAAACTTTACCACTCTTTGCACAATACATGCCTTCTATTTTTGACTGAAAATTATGAACACAGAGTGAACGCATTCAAACGTACGTCAGAAACTTTACCGTTCTTTCCACAATACATGCCTTCTCTTGTTGACTCTTTGAAAAAGTGAGAGTGAACGCATTGAAAAAGAAGAATAGTGGGTTGTCTGTGTGAGTACGACCGTCTACCATCCCATATGTGTAAGTGTAACTCGCGTTTTCCAGGAAGGTACGTCTCCTCCTGACTTTCCTCTAATTTTCTGACAACGCGCAGTGAATTTTCCACAATACATGCCAGAAACTTTACCACTCTTTCCACAATAAATGGAATTTTTTTTTTTTTTTCTATTAGCTTATTTTCTAATGTTCGAAATAAAAAAGTGCATTTTAATAAATTATTGGCTTAATTAAAAAAAAAACTAGTTTATTTTGTTTATTTTTTAATTATTAAAGGTTGAGATAAATTTAGGGTTCGTTGGGTTGAGTAGAAAATGGGAGGATAAAAAATAGGTAGGGAATGGAAAAGTGGAAGAATATTAAAAAAAATTTATTTTCCTTTATTTGTGTTTGGTTTGAGGGATGAATTTTTTTTTTTTATTTGGTTGAAAAGAAAAATGAGAGGATAGAAAATGTAGTTTGTATAAATTTATAATCTTGTCCTTATTAGATAAAACACAAAATAATACTATTTTATATTTTTATTAAAAAAAATATGAATGACCACTTCATTTAAAAAATTAAAAAAAAAAAAACACAAGAAATTTAAGATTCCAAAATTGTTTTTAAAAAAAAACTAATGAAAAAAAAAATCCAAAACAAATAACGCCTAAAAGACCCCAAAAAAAGAGAGAAACGAATTGCACTTGCTCCTAACAAAACAAACAAACCTGTCACTAATTAAGAAGTAAGAATTAATGGAAGCAAATGACGCAAAAAAAAAAAAAGAAAAAAAAAAAAGGAAGCAAAACCTGAACAGAAATGTTGATAAGGGGGCATTAACATCCGAGATGCCAAAAAAGTTCTATTTTACACCCTAAAAACCTATTTTATCTATTTTGCCATCTTATTTTACAACTCTCTCAAAATCTTAGTTTCTATTTTTACATAAATCATAATAAAATAATATAAAATTCCTAATAAAATAAAAGCATGAATTATTAAGGACATTATAGGCAATCAAAACCTAAAATCTACTAAACTAAGTGTTACTTAAAAAAAAAAAAAGCACTAAAGTATTGAAAATTGAATTTACTTGCACTTTTAATAGCTTTGAGGAGGTTTGTCTTCCCTTTCAAATCGAGAGCTGTATCGAAGTATCCATGTTGGTTAAGTATAGACTCTGAGCATGTCCCATGTTTCTCCCACTCGTGTGTCCAAAATTGTATACTGTTGCTACCAGGGCAAGCTAGTGATGGCCAATTTTTTTAGATTGCTTATGAGGTCTGATATCTATAGCCATGAAACAGGAAGATTGAGAATCATAGTTCAATCTAGAAAAAATTATAACAATATTGAACTAATTTAATTGAAGCCTTCCCATAAAAAAAAAATAATAATAATAGTAGTAATTGAAGCCTAAACTCCAAATGTTTTTAAGATGAGCAAGGTTTGGGTTCAGTTTAGTGCATCCTTTGCATAGGACCAAATATGATATAGATAATTGAATCATGACATATAGAGACTTGTGGTTGTGTCAGGAACATATCAAGTCTAGTGCACAAAACTGAAAACACTCAGACCCAAGAGTTGTCCTTGCAAAATACTACTAATTGTCATGATTAAAAAACTATGCAGTTTCTACCCTATTGCTTTTTAGCCCAATGTAGTTTCTATCTTTTTATTTTTTGTTTTCAAACGGAAACACATGTTATGGTAACTCATTTAAGCCGTTACAATAAGCACACCCATGATTTAAGGAAATTATTTATATGGGCTTTGGTTCAAGTAGTTGGGTAATAAATATAGAATTTGAGTAGTTTTTTTTTTTTTTTTTTCCCATCTTCCCAAATAATATTCCATAATAATAATGGAGAAAAGTCAACAGATTAGTTTAGAAAATATGTTTAGAAACTTTTAATAGAAAAAAAAAATCAAAATTTTGACGACTTTTTATAGTTTTCATGAAAATGGAATCAAAACTTCTATAAAATAGTTGGATTTTTGTTAACTAAATCTATAATAATAAATAGAGGATGCCATTTCTCTTGCTATGAATAAATGTGACAAAAGAGGTGAAATGTGGACATGGAAGGGAGCAGGGAGTTTCGGAATCACATGGCTCAATATTCCCAAATAACCAAAAGGGTTCGGGTTCGGGTTCTAGTATAAAAAATAAAATAAATAAATAAATAAAATATTTACATCTATAATATTTTTAGAATAAATTATAAATAGTAAGTTGTCATTAGCATAGTTGTAAAAATGTGAATCGTATCGTGAATTAATTTTTTATTTTTCTTTATCATGTATCGTATATTATCGTATATCGTAAGGTACACAAATACTTAAAAAAAATTATTTAAAAAATTATAGATGTACATATATAAAGGGTATATTCATTATAAATTTTGAATATATTCAACCAACGACTAATTTATATATAACTTATGTAATAATATTTAACAATTTAACTAAATAAATCAAACTAACACGTGTTTATAACATATACATTCAAATTGCTTAAATTCAAAAGTGATAATATATTACAAATGACCCAAAAAGAATAAAATTTTTCATCATATTCATCATACTACCTAATCAACTTCATCTAAGTCGATGCTATCATCACATTTATCATTTTGCAAATTTATTTTTTCATTGAAACATTTTTCATCGTTATTGACGTGTACTATCTCTTCTTTTTCTTTTTATTTTAATAATTTTTTTTCAAAAATATTTCTTATTGGCATTCTAGTTTCTTGGACTTATAAGAAAAATGACAAAAATAAAAAATAATTATATAGTCAATTAATATTTTATTCATAGTATAGAAAATATATTTGTAAATATTAAAGTGAAATGTAAGTGTGTACTGTGTAGTCCAAATTTTGTAGGAGAAAGAAAGGAAAAAAAAAACTTATGAATATGTTATTTTATTAGGCTAAATTAAGTAATTTAATAATTTTTTATTAAAAACAAGTCTAACAACTTGTTAAATTCATATAAAAGTATAAACTTTAATAAAAAATCTCATTTTAAATCATTTGTCTATATATCGTATAATACGTATAATTCTATGATACGACACGATTCATACAATATGCACATTGTACCATACAATTCATGAGTACGTACAATACTCTAATACAATATAAAACTTTTTACACACAATACGATATGAATATTAATTCTACCCATTATGGAAATTACTTTTTAACTTAAAATTTGTTAAAAAATTATTATAAAACCATATTTCCAAAAAAAAAAAAAAAAATGGTTCGAGTTCACATGGATATGGCAGTATGGGTTCTACGAGCGTCTTTCTTTTTCATATATATATATTTTTTTTGCTGAATGTCTTTCTTTTTCATATTTATTCCTATAATGCTGCCCCTGGTCATAATGAGGTGGACAGGTCAGACTCCACAATCAAAGTGAGACTGTTATGAGATGCACTAACTATTGTCGGGGCAACCTTTTGTTTTAAAGCATAGACCAAAAACAATTGACTGCCCAATGCAAATTACCCAGTGGCGCACTACTCTACCATCATACCCTTCCACTTTTATTTACTATAAGTTAGTAAATCTTTGTGTAATCCACCTCAAAAAATTTGTAAGTGCATTGAATAATAATATGCAATGGATACATTTTAAACTTTTATCAATTATAAATGGGTAGTGGCTTGTAAAGTTTGCCTGTGACCCACCTCAAAAAAATGAAGTTTGCATCTGTGTGAGACTATACTACTATGGTTGATGATATTGAAATAAAAAGTGCGTTTAAATAAATTACTGGCTTACTTAAAAACAAAAAAACCTACTTTATTTTGTTTATTATAAAACTATTAAAGGTCAGATAAATTGATTTTAGCAAGGGAATAAATAAAATAAGTTGTAAATAATTGGCAAATCTTTATGTAATCCACTTGTGTGTAATCTACTTTTTAGAACGGTGAATAAGTGCACGTTGAATGATATTGCACATACATTTATAAATAAAAATTACAAGCATTTTTTTTTTTTTTTTTTGAGAATCAATAAAAATTACAAGCTAATCCTATGATGCTAGGTTTTAGTTGGTGCATTTTGTGTATAAAATTGTATACATGTTTATTTTTCTTCTATTGTGGAATTATTAGACTATTAGAATTAGATTATAAATTTAAGGATTTATGCATTATTCAACTTATATTGGGTTGATTTTTTTTTTCTTTTTGTTTTAATTCTTTTATATGTATGGAAAGAAATAAGAAAAAAAAGATGATAAGAACTATGTTCAATTTTTTTTTTTTCAAGTCTCATGGCAGCATGTGAGCCGATTGGTTGGCCTTGAGGAGTTCATGGTGGTGACTCAAACACACAATGGATATCATTTTAGTGTAACAGTGCTCGTACAACACACACTCAATTAAGGAGGAACCTTAATTGTGACTACACTAATTCTTTGAAGTATAAGCACAAACATGGCTAGTATTTTCCTTTGAGTCATGTATTAATTAGCACCAACATGTATTAATTAATTGAAGTATAAGCACAAACACAATTAGTTATAACAAAAATCAGCAATGATGACTAATAGCTACATTGGTTTGGTATGCTTGTTAGTGCAATTTGTGGACGTGACATGTTGGCCCACTTCATTAAGCATTGATATTTGGGGATGCCCCATGGACACGGCCGAAAGCAAGAAAATACTTTTTTGTGTTTTCCAAAAGCAAAAGCACAACAAGAAAAAATTGCACTCAATTGCATGCAACTTTAAAAAAAGGTAAGTCAATATTTTGATACTAGATTTCTATTTGTTGGAGCTATCTAACGATAAACAAACAAAACAAAAAATTGATGACGAAGTTTGTCCACAAATTGAAAATATAGTCCAAGGACTTTCAAGTCAATTGTCATGAAATTTCCCAAGAGTATACGGTGCTTATAAGTCATCATATGTTGATGAACACTTCCACATCCACAAAATACTAAATGGAAAAGAAAGTAGTTTCAAAAAAAAAAAAAAAAAAAAAAGGAAAAGAAAGTACCTTGCCTTTACTCATCAAACATAAAAGTTCTGATAGGTATTACATAATGGACCTTAAATACCAAATTCATATGTTATAGCTACTTCTATCTCTCTTAATTCCCTAGATTCATATGCACGGTATATTCTCTTTGTTGTTCTTTTAATTTTCAATTATTATATATGCCTTCATGTCTATGAGCTTTCGTAGGTCCTAATTTTCATTAACAATAGTTGTAGACATCCCATTTTGTTTTGACCTATACAATATCCGCTACCAAAATGATTAGCATCGTGTGTGGAGCACAATGAGCAGATTAACCCAAAAGTGGCCTAATACAATCTAAGCCCAAGCCCAATTATGACCCAAGAACTAAGCCCAAAAACCATTTCTAACCTAATTTGGCCGAGACTTACAAAAGGTGCATATGCCAAGTATATGATGTGTACGCACCTTTTGGACAGAAAACTCATATCACTCCACTTAATAAGGTTTTTTTTTTTTTTTTTTTTTTTTTTTTTTTTTTTTTTTTTTTCCTCCACTTAATAAGATTGGTTTCAAGTTTTAAGCAATAATTCAATTGGGGGTGAATTGGAAGAAGACATCTTACAAGCTCCAAGATAATTGAGATATTTGATTTGGACTTAAATGGAAACATAAAAGTCAAATTAACTCTTTCTCAATTATTCAAGATTTAAGTCAATCCTCAAAACATGCAAGATCATTTAGGATGAATCAAGATCATTTAAGTTTAATAAGGGAAGATACTCAAACTTTAATGAAACTTTCACTTCAATTAAAGTTCTTCTCTTATAAGACTTAATCACCAAACTTTAAACAATGCTCTTAATCTTGGTTGATATCTACATGCATGTGTCTCATACACATGCATGATTGGGTATATATATGCACACACTTGAGCCATAGTTGATATGATGTTCTCCATGCCTATATGCTGATGATTTGAGTTTGAAGCCACGTGTTGTTTGTCTCTTTATTATATGTATATCTCTTCACATGTTTTTGTGGTCATGTTTTATCTATCTTTCTTTGCTTGCCTCATAGGACACATAAACAGATAGACTGCTTTTTAGGCTTTAGATATAGATGCATATTCGCTTGAGCCTCTAGGATAACATACATTCCATCTAGTTTGAGTAACGATATACGAAGGCTAGCAACGACTGGGTAGACTTGGGGTACCTAACCTCTTCTCACCCTGTATCCTAACTTCAAACCTAGTTTGGTTGAAAGACATTTATGGGGTCATGTTTTAGTTACTAGACCTAAAATTAAGTGGCGACTCCTTTGTCTCTTTTTAAGAGTTCCGTGTACTTCCATGCTCGTACTGGCTTAGAGTCTAAAACTGCTTTTGGGGAGGTTAAGTATCATGTATCCCGCCTTTGCAAAGAGGAACCGACATATCGATGTGTTATAAAAATGGGGTAAGGTTCACAAAACTTACAATAGGTATAGCAATTGAGATTCTACATCTAATCCATTACATGACGCTGATCGATCAGAGCGGGATCAAGATCAGGCTATTTTTAGATTTAGGAGTCCACTTATTTGCTGAATTTTAATTGAGTATTGTTTGAGGTGGATCTAGGTTCATGTTATAACTTCAAAACAGTTTAATCGGATTATCATATCTTTGTTTAATCTTTTCTAGTTCCTATTGTTGGTTAATTGGTTTGAGAACTATGTCCTTTACTACCCGTGGACGTAGGCTTTTTGATAGCCTTTTGCACAACAAACTGATATTAGAGCACTCTCACTACACACCATTGCTCATATGATATGCGAATCATTAGTGATAAGAGTAGCCAACCTGGGCCATCAATAAAAGCCTTTTGATTTCTTATCTTGTACTTAGGTAGGTAATTTGTTTCAAAAACTTACAATTCATGATTTATATGGTGGAGGAGCACTACTAGTATAGAACTCTAATTTGTGCATGCCGATTGATCTATATGCAAAGATTGGTTAGTGATCTCCAAATATCTTTCATGTAAAGCCTGATTACAGCTTCTTCATGTCTTATCTTATCATATCTTGCGTGTACATTAATATTCCACTATGTAACCTAAGGATTTGATGAAGAAGATGCTTTCATGTTTGAAATGAAGAGGAAAACCAAAGAGGAGACAGAAACACCATTTATAAAGAATGGAAGAATGTTCTCAGAGGAGTTAATTGCCTTTTGCAATGGAAAAGGAAATCTTATTCATGTCTTCTTCTCTGCTAAAGAGCTTAGAAGAGCAACAGATAACTATGACCCACTTCAAATTTTCTGGATGCAAATGGTTTTCACTTTTTTTCACTTTTATAAGGGTTCTTTGGAAGATCGCTTATTTTCAGTTAGAATGTATGGCAAAAGATCATGGGCTATAAATCTGATAATGATAAGTTGGTGGGGGCTTCCCAGTGGGAAAGATTGGATTTTGCATTGGCATATGTTAGCTAGTAGGCTCCTTATCTATGAAGGGAGAAAAATTGCAGATATATATATATATAGAAAAAAAATAAATCAATGGTTGTTTTATTTCCAATAAACAACAATTAAATGTTTTGAAAAACCTCTTGATCGGGAATAGGAAGAATCACCACTAATCAAGAGACACATATTTGAAGAAGGGCTGAATTAATGCTCAATTAGTTTTAATTGTAATTGTAAGGCAAAAATACAAGAATGGTTTGGTGGAGTAAATGGGATACATTAATTTAGAGAGAAGAAATTGAATTGGAAAAGTTTGAAGTGAATGAGATTTTTATTTTTGACTGAAGGTGACAGGAAATGGAAAGTTGAAAGGAGCAAAACATTAATTGCAAAAGGAAAGGAAAAAAAATTGTGAGAACAATGTTGCCAAATTGATTGATTTCTCACTCTCCATGTCAATTCCCAAAGGTCAATTGCATGTACAAGTTCTTCATATTTGTGGAAAACATGGGTACGCAATGCCTAAATATGCCCGTATGGGCTATTTAATTGAGAATGCTGATACTAACACTTTTGGTAGGACGGGGTTCATGTTTATATGGTAAATATGATACGAGGCTTATAATCTAGATTGGCCAATGCTTTGGTATAATGCCACTGAAAGAATTATCTTGAATGTTCCTGGCAAAAGAGATGTTTAAGCAAGCAATCAAGATTGATATAAGTTACAAAGTGCAGATAAACCTACAAGTCAGTGGAAGCAATAATAAAGAATGGCAACTAGATTTTTGAGTGTCTTTTTACCATTAGGCTTGTTCAACTCACAAAATAAACCAATAATAAAGAGCATATTTTGACACTCCGGCCTTGAATGAAACAGTAGGAAGATATTCAAACATTTCCCTTTGAATTTGGGTACATGCAAACATGCCCATGATGGGAAGATTTTGCACCCTTGGTTCAGGTAACTCTTAGCAAGACTGCCTGACAAATCAGGACCTTACTGGAGTTGGTTATGACACAGATTATAGAGCATTTCCTTGACAAGGGAGATCCAACTATATTCACTAGATACATTATATTAAAAATGAATAGACCCCAGATGGTTTAGATGAAGGAGTGTAATTCGTTTGTCAACATATATAAGCTTATTTGGCTTATTGATGGAAAGTGGACTGAAGTATATTTGTGCTTTGAAAAAGTAAGAAAAAAAAATTAAGGTAAATGAAAAAGATGTACTTAAACAAGAAAAACTAAAAGGTAAATGTAAAAGCTAGTAGAAAATGGACAAATATCTACACAGTTTTTCCCATTTTCCAAATGAGTATGATATTGAAGGAGTTCAAATTATGGTAGCAGAGAGAGTGCAGCAATGGTCGTGATTTACAAATACTGATACAACAAAAGAAAATGACTAGATTCAACAAAAGGAATTTAAATGCCACAAGCCTAGGGTTGATTCAGAAACTCAAGCTAGGTAATTCATAAATGGTGCCTAAAGACCTTTGTTTTTTCTTTTTTTGGACAATGGAGATCGAAATTTCTGATGTACATAGTAATGAAGTAAAAATCAGCTTCAATTTTTGAGTTAATGCTAATATATAAAATTCTGTATCAGTCAACTGCAACTTTTGTCATGATAACATACCTAGTTTCAACTACAAAAATGCACAACATCCTCCAAAATAACTTTAATTATGCAATTGTTTACAAAAGATATCAGAACCATCATTATACAGGCAATAAGACATTAAAAATTTAAATAAAAAGTATCCATTCTGCTAATTGGAACCCCTGTATCAGGCAAAGATGTAAATAGAAAAAGTTTGCGATATTGAACCCTATATCAGCCAAATGTACAACATTGCATAATTAGTTGTCGCGAGACATCCCTAAGATCAACTTCACAAGAACGTAAAAAAGGCTTTCAGATGCTAAGCAATAAAGTGAGTGCATCACACAATTCACTCAAGTAAATGAAACTATAAGAACCAATGGAGTTATATGAAAATTCCATATTTATATCTGTATTATCACCACAAATTCTTCCTCAAAACTTACAAAGATTCATATCTTGGATTCAAAGAAGTCATACTTTGAGAAACATGCTTAATCACAAGCCCAAAATTGATTGAATTAGATAAAAATAATAATGTAATCTAGTTCTAGTGTTCATGGCAAAAGAAAGCTGTGCTCCAATACCCTCAAATTATAACAACAAAACAGCAAATGAAAAGTTATAAGACTACATGAAAATCTGATTCACTGGATCAAAGGAAGCAACTACACCCAACAGATTTTTGCATGTATCCTCAAAAACAACAACAATCAAATGGACATAATGGGGTATTTCCAGCATCAGACTTATCAATACCCAATTCCTCTTCTGTGTAAACAGTAAACAGCGTAGCATATCTAGTTTTTTAACAGTCCAACGCTTAAAACTTAAATTGCACAATGAACTCTTCAAATGAACTACTACAAGAAAGAAGACCAATTTGACGGTTTAACCTGGGAAGAAGAAACAGTTGCCCTTCCTATTACTATATAAACAAATATAACGCTTAAGACAGAATAAAGAAGAAACCAGAATGTTACTATTTAAACAAATAAAAGTTGCCCTTCCTGTTACTAAACAGTTTCACCCTGAATGTTATTGAAGCTGACATCCCTAAAGAAGAAACCAGAATAAAGAACTAAATAAACAGTACAGGTACTATTTCAATAACAGCTAAATATAACACAAGGCAGTTTCAGTTACAGGTGCTTCAAATGATGCAGGTTATGAAGCTGGCCTCCAATCCACCCAGTGAGGTTTAGTCCTTGAATTTTACTGCATAAAATTAGTAGAGACCAAAGAAGGGTAAGGTTTTGGGCTTTTATGGCAATGCGGCATTGTTAGTAGAAAAAATAGGTTAGCTAAGTGGATTACAGGTATATAACAGATGATTCAGAACATGACACTCCTGTTCATGACTCTCCATCCCTTCAGCACTGGTGGGTTGTTCAGGGACCTGTATAGATCTTGAAGAGCATTGACTCCATCGTGTAAGCAAATAAGAGCACAGCACAGCAAAGCAATATTTGAACTCAAAACAAATATAGAGAGAAGCAATAATAACACTACTATAGTACCCAAAAAAAAAAAAAAATGAGAAACAGTAGTGCTAAAAAACTAGAATAGCGAACGTTATATCACTCATACTAGAATAATGAAGAAACATATTAAAACACTTATTCTGCAGCAGACTATACCTCATAAATGCTCTCTTTGAAAGAAATACATATTATAACCCCAAAAATGAGTCAAGGCCTGAATCTTTGTGAGGTATTCTATGGTAGCCTTAAAGCCTTCCCAGGTTTTTTTGATTGGTATCCTTGTACCCAAGATTCCACATTCTACTGAAACTACAAGATTCACAACAAGAACATGTTTATTCCAATAGAATGCTACAATCAGAGATGGACTCTTCAATAACAAACGATTCAAAGTTTTAATTCTCGTTTAATATATGTTCCTCTTTACTTTTCCTTGAATTTTTTTCTAGGGTAAAATTGTTGCTCTTTCTAAAATCAAAGGCATATATATAGACATAAACCACCAAGCTTCCACATAAGCATGATATTTTTTTCATTCATTTTCTCGGTAAACAAACAGAGAAAAAGAGAGAGAAGTTACCTTGAGCAAAGAGTTGCCCCAAATTCACTGGCTCCACAGTGTACTTTACAAACAAAGAATCTATTGAATTCTAACAAAATTTGGCAAAAATGCCCGTTGGAAGAGCCCAATGTGGAATGCTCTAGTATAAACTCTGGGCCAAAAAAAAAAAAAAAAACAAAGCTTCAGGTTTTTATCTTTTTGGGTCGTCGAAAAAGGCCCAACTAGACTATAACACAAGCACCTGAGAGAGCGAAATTCCGGCCATTGGCATTTCTCGGAGTTCCAACATATAAAAAATGAATTCATGAAGGGATTAGCTTTAATGTTGTCGGAATTTCCATAATCTTCATTTTGCTAAAAGTTCTTAGGGATTACATATGTATTATCTGTAACCGACACCATTTTACATTCTTTAGCAAGGTTATGATACGATAAGATTCTGCCTGTCTTGTACACCAACTTTTTACACATTGTCGACCAACACTCTTCATTTTATTTATCTTTTATTTATTTCTTGTATCATCATAGAATACAAAATTGAATTGAACTCATATTCAACTAAGCCAATGAAAATTTTCCAATACCCTTATGATATGTCAAGTTTGTCGTACTGTTTATCTGCATGGGGGTTGTCTTGACTTCTCAGAAGCTAGCTTGTTAGACGGCCAACGTGTCTGTATTCAACCGGTGACAATTGCGTCGTCGCGCACGTGGCAAAGCATGTATGGCAAGAAAAGAAAAAAAGGAATAATCTGCGTGGTGAGGGGGACAAGTTGGAATATCTGTAATCATTATTCTTCCTTAATCATGCTTTTTTTTTTTTTTTTTTTTTTTTTTTAACAACACTTTAATATTGTGCTCTCTCTTTGGATGTTACAAGGCATGGTAGCTATGTTGATAATGGCATGATGAATTTGACTTTGGAAACAAACCTTCTATTGCTAAGTGGACTCTTTCTTTTAAGTGGCATGCTTGATCCCTTCAACCTTCTTTATGCTTGAATAACCTCCAACACCACCAACCCTCTACAAAAACAAAATAGAATATGCCCATTCCATTCCTTTAAACAACACTAACAAAAGCCTTTTCAAAATTTTCATATGACTTACAGTGAAAGAGCTTAAAAATCCCTTCATGAATTCCTTCCTTCCTTCCTTCAAACCCAAAATGAAGATTATGGAAATTCCGACAACATTAGAGCTAATCCCTTCATGAATTCTTTTTTTATATGTTGGAACTCCGAGAAATGCCAATGGCTGGGATTTCGCTCTCTCAGGTGTTTATGTTATAGTCTAGCTGGGCCTTTTTCGACGACCCAAACAGATAAAAACCAGAAGCTTTGGTTTTGTTTTTTTTTTTTTGGGCCAGAGTTTATATTAGAGCATTCCACATTGGGCTCTTCCGCGCCTCAGCTAGTCGTTGGAGACTGAACGAAAACTCATCTTTATGCTTTGAATCTGGGCTTTGGGTCTTTCATAGCATGGGACTTAAAAAGTAAATTTTATTTGTTTCCCTTTAAAAAATAAAAGTAATTTCTTTCTTTGGCCCAAAAAAAAAGTAATTTCTTTCTTAAATAATTGAATTCTTACAAGAATTGAAAAATGGGAATTTGAACTTCGGTTCTTTTCATAAGGAAATTAGTTTCATAAGGAAATTAATAAAGATCACTAAACTATAAAGCTTATGAAGTGGCGACTAAAAAGTAAATTATTAATATGGCATAAATAAATATATTTTATGCCAATGATTACATTGTTACATAAAAAAATTAGTTGTAATGAGTAGTGAATTTATTTTACATCAATAGTTATCGGCCAAGTGAATCTTTAAAATTCTAATTACATAGATGTCAAATGTCTTGCATATGACTAAAAATTGGAGGAAATTGAAGGATTTAATGGGAGGGAATCTTATCCCAACATAATTTTTTAAAAAGAATTTCTAAAATTATTATCATTAATTTAAATACAAATTTCATTGAAAAACTTATTAATAATACATTATTATGTTGTTCCTTTTCAATTGATTTTTATAATGGAATCAATTTTAATAACTTTTTTTTAAAAATAAAATAAAATTTTTATCAAAATCAATTGTACCATAATAACAAAATTTAAATTGTGAAGTAAAAACTAAGCACATTAATGGAATAGTTCAATAAGCTACTTCTACATTCTTTTTCTTATCAAAAGGGAATAATACATGATGAGCAATTTGCATGCTCAATTAACTGGTAACCTTACAATGAGTTTTTCATGAATCGTAAAAAATTTAAAGAAAATTCTAAGATAATGCCTAAAGTTCCCATAAAAGAAAAAGATAATTCCAAAAGCCCTAAACATTCAATATTTTTTTTTAAAGGTTAATTTAAACATATCAAGAAAATCTACTTTGTTTAATATATGAATGAATTTCATATAATAAATAAGGGTTTGTTTGGTAGGAGGATTTTTGTTTTGTTTTTTAAAAAAAGTATGAAAATAATTTTCAAAAAATTGAATGTGAAGGAGAAAGTGAAACTAGTTTTCAAATAATAATTTTTACATTATATGTGGTTGGCTCCTACACTTAAGAACAATTTTCAAAATATTAAAAAAAATAATGCTTGGGTCCTTTGGGAGAACATTTCTACTTTGAGATTAAAAAAAAAAGATTATTATATAGAAAGTAATGTGTAGATTACTTTTTTTGGGGATAACGATAAGTTTCAAAATTGAAATGTGGGAATAAAACTAATGTACTTTTTTTTTTTAATTTTTATATATGATAAAATTCAAATTTGTGATAAAAATAAGCTTCTTAGTTTAAGAGATGGAAGAGTTTGTACAAATATATGGGGTCCATTATTTTCAATTTAGTATCTTGAAAACATCTTCTTAGCTGTTTCCAATATTCAATTTTCAACTGGGAAAATAGGAAATAATTTTATGAAAACTGCAATTAGAAAGGATAAGCTAAACAATATATTCAGGTGTGAAACCCACTATTTTATGGTTTCCCAAAAAAAAAAAAAAAGCGTTTGGATCCTCTTACCAAATAGACCAAGATACAAAATATTTGGATTTAAATATTAATTCTAAACACCACATCACAAAATAACATCAGTTTATGAAATAAACCAAAATACAATTAATTTTTTTAAAATATTTTAAAATAACATTACTTTAATAAGTAACAGCAAAAAAATTCCGTGTTATAAATTAATCAACTACATCAACTAATCTTGTGCACTTACAAACTATTTTTAAATTTTAAGGGTTGCAAACTCCTTTGAGATTCTTTCTATAAAAAAAAAAAAAACCTTTGAAATTGTCTCATTAGTTACAAAATATGTTTTTTTTTTAATAAATTTTATTATAAACTATAGTCAATTTATTGAGATTTGATAATGGAAATCGGATCCTAAAAGGGATAGAATAAAAGGAAGACAATCCTCAAGTCAAACCTGGGAACCCTCTTTAGTCCTCATCTTGTAATGTCCTTGCCAAAGCATGAGCAACTCTCTTACAATACCCTATTAAACATAGGAAAAAGAAACCATTAATGATCCTTACAAAAATTAATTAGAGTTTCACTTTTTAGAATTCCCATTCTTTAAAATAGGAGAATTATGAAGAAAATATCGTGGGATTGAAAGTTTTCAATTATTCTAAAAAACTCTAAAATGATCTTTTCAACAATATCAAAGTTTTTCAACATACCGACAAACCACCTATATTTATCTAATACATACGTGCAATTCGTCTTTTATATTTCCTTCTATGTTTTAAAGAATATTGCAATTAATGATTTAATGTATTTTTTTTTTTACAAGACTAGTTATTTATTATCAAAATTAAGTATAAAGCCCCGTCAATGTCCTTTGCCTTACTTGCCCTTTATCTAATTGCCTATCCCCATTTTGGTGACATTTCTGTTATACTAAATCTAAATGTTACAAAACTTGTGTCTTTTCCATCTTTCCATTTTTCCGACCTACCAAATTGACCTTAAGTTGTCTTTCTACCACATCCTCGGTTGAATTTGTAAATCTGGGCAATCATGGATACCAGTTGATCACTGCGTTTTATTTTGTATGTCATTCTTGGACTTCTACTTTGTTAGGTATTCAGGATCCAAAACTAGTATACACTTTTTAGGGTTTCCATTAAAGATGATTGCATTTTTGTTATTCTTTTCTTTGAAGGCGTTTGACTCTTTAAAATGTCATTTTTTTTATATACATTTAAGGTGAACTTTTTATTTTTAATTTGAAATCCATAAAAGGCTCGAAGAGTGGTAATCATGGGATCTTTTAGAAATTTTATGCTAATTGTCCTTTTGGTTTATATATCCTTTGTTAATATGATACTATAGTTAACATAAAACCTAATTTTGTGAATCTACGTAGGATCTTTCCAATGGTCTTTAGACCAAATGATATCTCCTTCCCCTAATTTTGAGAATTGCTTACAATTTTGCCAATGATCGTGGCTTCAATCTTGAAGAGTGTATGAGTTGTATTTATGCATGCGTGTGTGCATAGAAAATCTGCTATAGAATTTCTTGTAGAAAAAGTTATGGTCTTAGTATTTTCCTGGAAAAATAATGAAAGTTCAAGCATTGAAATGAAAGAAAAAATTATACGTGAAGAACTGAATTGAAAATGTATCAAAGTTAGAGACTATAATTTGTAATTTAGTCTATTTCATTTAGTGAACCCTTTCTCCCTTCGACCTCCAAATATTTTGTGCAGGGAAATTTATCAATTATGTTAGAAGACTTTTGGCTAATTACTAACAATCCTTAATCTATAATTTACATCCTAAAATTTAAAGAAAGTTAAAATAAACACCTCAATTAAACCAATTGTGTGAATTAGCACCCTTGGTTGATTGTAGTTTTGGTCACTGAAGTAATTTTTTTAAATTTAAAATTGAAGCACACAGTCGTACTTTACCACTTTTTGAATCGGTATAAAGCTTAGCAGAAGCGCAGAGTTATATTAAAGATTATGATATTCATTTCAAATTAGATTCAAAACGAAAGTTTTATCGCCAAGAGTTTTGTATTTAAGTAATATCACATTATCTCCTTTATCAAGATAATTATTGTAAGGACACGATTCCTTTGCGGCCCACTAACATTCTTGGGCTCACACAATAAAGGTCCCTCACAATATGATTTGTAGAGAGTGGGCTTGAAAAGCTAGCCGCTGGCCAAATGGCGATGCCCGGTCATGGCTTTAGAGGAATTTATGTTGAAAAAGGGAATTGGGTGTGAACGTTTAAGCCCTAAGGCGTCGTTCCTCGTGGGATGGAACTCCTCGAAGCTGATCCGAGGACCCTTGGGGCCTTATCCCGGTTACCCAACGATGGACTTTCTTCCGTGAAGTCCTATGTTGTTGAGATCCCCTCTCCCCAGATTTACTTACTTCCTTATTTTATACTAGCTTGCATTCGCTGTCCTTCGTCCACGTGTAGGGTCAATCTTTACAAACACTGACATTTGTCCCATCAGTCCAATCCCGGAATTGTTGGGGATGGTTTGATAAAGCTGCAGAGTACGGCTCTGTCAGGCGCTGGGTCTTATCTCGAAAGGTAGTAAGGATAACTTCCCCAAGGTGTTTTGGATCTCCTTACAAATTCGTCCCTATACCAGCTTCACCCCTTTATTCCGGTGGGATCATGGATCTGCCGAGGACTAAAATGTCCTCGGCTGCCTCCCAAAATTGTTTTGTGCTCTGCGTTGTAGAGCTTGGGCCACAACTCTCCTCGGATTGGGCCTTCGGACTCTCTAAGGGCAAATGGGCCTGGTCCACGAATTGTTGGGCCCCACAATAGCCCCTCAAAACCCTTCTATCCGACTTCCGGGTTGGAAAGGAGGGTTTTGGCAAACCCGGGCCCTTAGCATGGCTTGTTTAGCTCAATCCCGCATTTATGTGAGCGGTTTTCCACCTGTCCAGGAAGTTAGCCGGTTTTCAAGGGATTCCGTTTAATCTGCTTGTGATCTGCTCCTGTCGCTTGGCTATCCCAGACGCGCCCTTAAATGAATTCCCTTCACGAGGCTCATTTATGTCCGGCGGCTCGTCTGATAAGGTGGGGAAACGGAACGGGCGCCTCTTTTTTCTTCAGATTCTTTTGGGAACTCTGAACGCATTTAATTCCACTCATTTTGCCCCTCCTATAAGAAGGCAAACAGGAGGCAGTGACTTTCGTACAGACTCCTCTCCTTCCTTCTGAAATCTGAAACCCGCATCCTCCTTTAGCGTCCACTTAGCCCGTTTGTTATACATCATACCCGTACACGCCCTCCATAACGAATGATGAAGGAACCACACTCCTCCTCAAAACACCATATTCTGATAAAACTTGAAATGGCTCGATCAGGGCAAGGGTGGCGCAGACTTAAGATCTGTCCCGCCTCTCTTTTAGCCAAAATCCGAAGCAGGGGCTCGTCATGTCGAATTTCGGCGTGACTGAGTCGAGAACAACCAAGACCAGCACCATCCAGCTCCTCACGAGCGTACCTAATATGGCACCAGCGTGTTAGGAGTCAGGGCTGAGGCAGGGGCTAAGTGCTTCTGCTTCTCCCTCTTTTGCTCCCTGGTGCCCTCCCCCGCCTTCTTCTTATAGTCTTCCCAGCACCAGTTCCGCCCTGGTGCTGTCCTTTTCCCTCTTTTGCTCCTCTCTTTGTCTCTTCATCTCTCTCCCTCTTCTTCTCCTCCTTTTCTTACTCATGTCCTCCATTTTCTTCATTCATCTCCTCCATCTTCTTCATTGATTTCTTCTTTACTATTTCCTTCTTCTTCATCCATTTTCTTTTTGAAGTGAGTTCCTCTCTTAGTACGAGCAGCAATGAGGCAGAGATTAGAGAGACTTTGAAGACGAGTTTAAAAGGCGCTCAACCGTTTGCTTATCTGTACTGTGGATGTTAATGCTGCTTCGGCAGCCCCTCCTTTGTATAGGCTTGTTGAAGCCCCTTTTTGTACATTGTAATAATTTTTATATTAATAAAAGTTGTTTCTATTTCATTTTGTACGTTTTGTCTCTGTTTTATAAATTTGCAAGCGCCGCTCGGCACAATAATATAGTATTTAGATCAATGTCAACTAAGACCAAAATACTTGATAACAAAAAGATGTCCCTAAAACTCTAATAAAAGCGCTTGGCGCAACAAGGCTGACTAGTGAAAAGTAATAATTACCCATGCTAGCCGAGGAGAGAACTGAAGGCTTGATGCCGTGTGAGAAATGACCATTTGAAGACATATCACCCACCAGATGAACAGCCCTCTTAGGCCAATAAATACTGGGGCGTTCTAGCACCTTCCTTACTCCTTCGTTAGGCCTAACCCTTTAGGGTGTTTAAGCCGTGGATGAAATGACCTGTCCTTTCTATCAAGTAGCCCATATTGCGAAGTTCAAACCTTTTCTTATCCGAGCAGTTGGTTTCCCCGTAGGCTTGGGTCCGAGGAAAGTACAACGCCTTGGTTCTGTCCAAAGCTTATAATAATAAAAATTTTTGTACTTGGTTTCCCCATAGGCTTGGGTCCGAGGACCATACAAGGCCTTGGTTCTGTCCAAAGCTTATAATAATAAAAAATTTTGTACTTGGTTTCCCCATAGGCTTGGGTCCGAGGACCATACAAGGCCTTGGTTCTGTCCAAAACTTGTAATAATTAAAATTTTTGTACTTGGTTTCCCCATAGGCTTGGGTCCGAGGACCATACAAGGCCTTGGTTCTGTCCAAAACTTGTAATAATAAAATTTTTGTACTTGGTTTCCCCATAGGCTTGGGTCCGAGGACCATACAAGGCCTTGGTTCTGTCCAAAACTTGTAATAATTAAAATTTTTGTACTTGGTTTCCCCATAGGCTTGGGTCCGAGGACCATACAAGGCCTTGGTTCTGTCCAAAACTTGTAATAATAAAATTTTTGTACTTGGTTTCCCCATAGGCTTGGGTCCGAGGACCATACAAGGCCTTGGTTCTGTCCAAAACTTGTAATAATTAAAATTTTTGTACTTGGTTTCCCCATAGGCTTGGGTCCGAGGACCATACAAGGCCTTGGTTCTGTCCAAAACTTGTAATAATAAAATTTTTGTACTTGGTTTCCCCATAGGCTTGGGTCCGAGGACCATACAAGGCCTTGGTTCTGTCCAGAACTTTATGCCCTTTTTTACGCACCTGGTCTTCCCTCAGGTATCTCACAAGTTTCCGAGCGGGAGGTTGCCCTTGGCAACAGTTATTCCCTGGCATGGGCCGTAGTTCGTGGGCCTCCATGTAGAACGGGCCTGAGACGCGAATTAACTAAGCCCACAGATTTAGAGGCATTTCCTTGGTCTTTGGTCACGCGGTACTTTCTGGCGTCCCAGTGTTCGAGGTGCGCCTTCACGAGGCTCCTTTAATATTGCAGATGGCATGGGAAATCGAGCCGGAGACATTTTGTCCGTAGCGTTCCTTGGGACGTTGCGTGCATTAAATGCCACCACTTTAGCTTTTTGAATAAATAGGAGTGAAAGCTGTCTTACTTGAACGCAGGTCCTTCAGTTTACTCCTTGAGTTTATCATGTTTGAGGCGAAAGTTGGGGAAAAAGAGCTCTCTCCGCCATGGAGGCGCCGTGTCCTCCTGAGACTCAGGGTAGTGAGTTACGGGCAAAGGAGGCGTAAATTCAAAGGAGCACTCTGCTTCGTCAGAGGGGAAAGGGTATTTCTCCCTCTTTCAGTCAAAATCCGAAGCAGGTTCTGTTCACGCCAGAATTTTGGTGTGTCAGAAGAAAGATTCTCCGCCGTCAGCGCCTCTGCCTCTTTGCAGGCAGATTTTTGGTGAAGGCTCCTCAACTTCCGGCTCCCTGCACCTTTCCTTCGGCGGTGTGAGACTCGAGTCGGGTTCTTTTGCTGCCTGAGTTATGGGCGTGCAAAGGCTTTGAGGAGGAATAAAGCCTCGAAGCAGTAGCCAACCTCTCGTCTGAGATATCTCCTCGGCTTTACCTTCATCCTCTTGTATTTTTCTTTTACTTACGTAGTTAGCTCTAACGTGAGCTCGTTTCAGCTTTTCATTGTACATTGTACTGTTCATTCGTCTTAATAAAAGATGTGTTTATTTCCTTATACATACTTTTTTTTTTTTTTGCTACAACCACTTTGGGTCTGAATATTAAGTCTAAGCCTGCCTTTAACAATATTCTGGGCGGGAGAACACTTTAATACAACCCTTATTAGTTCAAACTCGCAAATGTTATCAAGTGTAACAACGGTAATCCTAAATAGATTAAATTCATGGAACTAACCGAGAAAGCTGTTGAGTGCTGTGCGATGCACGCTAGACCAACTCTGTATCGCACCATTCCCTTTGGCACAGGGAGATCCGAGGGTAGACCGGGGAACCTGTGCAATTAAGGGGTTGACCCTACTGTTAACGAGGAGTTCTCTTCGGATGGATCATGAGGTTTACGTGCCATAGTATTTGGTTTCCCCATAGGCTTGAGTCCGAGGACCATGCAAGGCCTTGGTTCTGTCCAAAACTTAGGATCTTTTTATGTACTTGGTTTCCCCATAGGCTTGAGTCCGTGGACCATGCAAGGTCTTGGTTCTGTCCAAAACTTAGGATCTTTTTATGTACTTGGTTTCCCCATAGGCTTGAGTCCGAGGACCATGCAAGGCCTTGGTTCTGTCCAAAACTTGTAAGATTTTTTATGTACTTGGTTTCCCCATAGGCTTGAGTCCGAGGACCATGCAAGGCCTTGGTTCTGTCCAAAACTTAAGATCTTTTTAAATGTACTTGGTTTCCCCATAGGCTTGAGTCCGAGGACCATGTAAGGCCTTGGTTCTGTCCAAAACTTAAGATCTTTTTAAATGTACTTGGTTTCCCCATAGGCTTGAGTCCGAGGACCATGCAAGGTCTTGGTTCTGTCCAAGACTTAAGATCTTTTTAAATGTACTTGGTTTCCCCATAGGCTTGAGTCCGAGGACCATGCAAGGCCTTGGTTCTGTCCGAGACTTAAGATCTTTTTAAATGTACTTGGTTTCCCCATAGGCTTGAGTCCGAGGACCATGCAAGGCCTTGGTTCTGTCCAAGACTTAAGATGTTTTTAAATGTACTTGGTTTCCCCATAGGCTTGAGTCCGAGGACCATGCAAGGCCTTGGTTCTGTGGATTCTTGGTTTCCGGCTTGAGTCCGAGGACCATGCAAGGCCTTGGTTCTGTCCAACTTAAGATCTTTTTAAATGTACTTGGTTTCCCATAGGCTTGAGTCCGAGGACCATGCAAGGCCTTGGTTCTGTCCAAAACTTGTAAGATTTTTTATGTACTTGGTTTCCCCATAGGCTTGAGTCCGTGGACCATGCAAGGCCTTGGTTCTGTCCAAAACTTAAGATCTTTTTAAATGTACTTGGTTTCCCCATAGGCTTGAGTCCGAGGACCATGCAAGGCCTTGGTTCTGTCCAAAACTTGTAAGATTTTTTATGTACTTGGTTTCCCCATAGGCTTGAGTCCGTGGACCATGCAAGGCCTTGATTCTGTCCAAGACTTAAGATCTTTTTAAATGTACTTGGTTTCCCCATAGGCTTGAGTCCGAGGACCATGCAAGGCCTTGGTTCTGTCCAAAACTTAAGATCTTTTTAAATGTACTTGGTTTCCCCATAGGCTTGAGTCCGAGGACCATGCAAGGCCTTGGTTCTGTCCAAGACTTAAGATCTTTTTAAATGTACTTGGTTTCCCCATAGGCTTGAGTCCGAGGACCATGCAAGGCCTTGGTTCTGTCCGAGACTTAAGATCTTTTTAAATGTACTTGGTTTCCCCATAGGCTTGAGTCCGAGGACCATGCAAGGCATTGGTTCTGTCCGAGACTTAAGATCTTTTTAAATGTACTTGGTTTCCCCATAGGCTTGAGTCTGAGGACCATGCAAGGCCTTGGTTCTGTCCAAAACTTGTAAAATTTTTTATATACTTGGTTTCCCCATAGGCTTGAGTCCGTGGACCATGCAAGGCCTTGGTTCTGTCCAAAACTTAAGATCTTTTTAAATGTACTTGTTTTACTTTTCGACCATAAGCCCCTTCACCAGGGCGAGAAAAGTTGGCCTGAGGCTGGAAGCCCCTAGAGATGCCTGTGCCTTTAGCACTATGAGGCGTAGCCCCTAGCAGAAGTTTATGTCGGAGCAACAACCATATGTTGCCGGAGATGGAGGAGACCACAAAAATTTGTGCTTGCCCATGAGTTGATTTCACCGCCACCTGCGCCCGCGCGCAAGCTTCCCCACAGACGGCGCCAATTGTAAGGACACGATTCCTTTGCGGCCCACTAACATTCTTGGGCTCACACAATAAAGGTCCCTCACAATATGATTTGTAGAGAGTGGGCTTGAAAAGCTAGCCACTGGCCAAATGGCGATGCCCGGTCATGGCTTTAGAGGAATTTATGTTGAAAAAGGGAATTGGGTGTGAACGTTTAAGCCCTAAGGCGTCGTTCCTCGTGGGATGGAACTCCTCGGAGCTGATCCGAGGACCCTTGGGGCCTTATCCTGGTTACCCAACGACGGACTTTCTTCCGTGAAGTCCTATGTTGTTGAGATCCCCTCTCCCCAGATTTACTTACTTCCTTATTTTATACTAGCTTGCATTCGCTGTCCTTCGTCCACGTGTAGGGTCAATCTTTACAAACACTGACATTTGTCCCATCAGTCCAATCCCGGAATTGTTGGGGATGGTTTGATAAAGCTGCAGAGTACGGCTCTGTCAGGCGCTGGGTCTTATCTCGAAAGGTAGTAAGGATAACTTCCCCAAGGTGTTTTGGATCTCCTTACAAATTCGTCCCTATACCAACTTCACCCCTTTATTCCGGTGGGATCATGGATCTGCCGAGGACTAAAATGTCCTCGGCTGCCTCCCAAAATTGTTTTGTGCTCTGCGTTGTAGAGCTTGGGCCACAGCTCTCCTCGGATTGGGCCTTCGGACTCTCTAAGGGCAAATGGGCCTGGTCCACGAATTGTTGGGCCCCACAATTATTATTCAAATTCCACCTCCTATTATTGTAACAATCAAATCATTGTAACAAAAAAATAAAACTAAAGTCTTATGCAATATTCTTCTTATTTGTTTAATTTATCTTTTTCCAACTTTGGTATATAATTCAAGGTAGTCAATACCGTACCGGTTCCGGTACCGGTATGTATACTGGTATTGAAACATCAACGTGTCGTATCGGTTTAAATATTGGGTGTACCGGCCATACCGGCTAATTTCGGGCAATACTGGCCAGTACCGGGAGTACCGGCCGGTACAAAAAAAAGTTCCCGGTACCGGCCGGTATAGAAAAAAGTTTTATTTATTTATTTTTAAGTTTTGTAATTTTTGAATTTTTGTTAGGGCAGAATGGTAACTTATTTGCATTAACTTATTAGTATTATTTGTTTTCTTAGTATGTAATAGTAACTTTTAAGCTTTCTAGTTTTTATATTGTGTTTTTTTTTTTCTTTTAATTGATACTAAAGACTAAAATCATGAATAATTAATTTTGAATTGAGGAAATGTTTTATGGTAAACTTTTATATTTATTATAATATATATACACACACACACACACATATATATATTTATAAATATAAAAAATAGCGGTAAACCCGAAACAGTACACCAGTATTGACTGGTATCCAAAATATATCGTACTGCTGGCCAAACCGGTACAGCCTCTGGTACGGTATTGACTCCCTTGAAATAATTTGATAGATAAGAAAGAGCATATGCATCAACTTATGCAAAAATTCCTATCTATTTTAGAATAAGAATTTTTTTTTTTTTTACATACTCACTTTTTAAAACACTTTACTTCAGATGATTTATTTTACACTACATTTCATTAAAATATCAAATTTTCTTAATTTTTTTAATTGTTTCTCTTTCTACATACACAACAACTACCATTTACTCTCTTCCTTCATTTTTGAGATATGAAAGAATAAATAACTAAGTACAAAATGAATAGTGTTAGTGTAAATTTACATGATTAGCAAACTTATAAATTTCCACAATTATACATAGACTAATATGGGTCATTTTTAGGAAAAATTGTGTAAATTTTATATATTTTACTATTATACACTAACTGATGTGAATGCTCTTAAGATGTTGAAATTTAAACCGTGAATATATCTATTGAAATTGTTAATCTTAAGTACACTTGCACTATGCCCGTGAGAAAGCAAGGAAGTGAAGGAACTAACGTATACCCCCGTAAATGCTATCTAAGAAGATGATCAATGATCCTGTTGGTTTTGTAGAAAAGATCTTTGTAGTCACAAACAGTAAGGGTGTGTTTGTTTAGAGATGAGATATGTGGGATAGAAAACTTTGGAAAGAAAATAGGAAGGAAAACTTTTTTGAAGTATGTTTGGTTGGATTGAGAGAAAGGAAAATAAATGGTGGGGCCTAGATATTTTCTCCCCGAGCCTACCAAAAAGTTTTCCCTCTAAAATAGAGAAAAAACTAAAGGGAGAAATTGATCCTCATTTTTGGACGAAAATGCTCATGTGCAATTGCACATGTGCTTCACCCACGTTGCTTTTTTTCGTACTTTATTTTTTCTTTTTTCTTTTTTTCCTCTGGACGTGCCTGCTTCCTCTTTTTTTTAATTAATTAATTATTTATTTACTGGGCAGGCGTTGCCTGCCTCTTTGCATTTTTTATTTTTTATTTTGATTCACTGGGCAGGCTTGTCCTTTTTTTTTTTTTTGTTTGTTTAGATGCGATTTTTTTATGGACATGATTTTTATTTTTTAATAAATTTAGGTGATTGATTCTTTTTTTTTGGTTGTTTATCACTTTTTTTTTTGTTTTAATTGGACATCATTTTTTAATAAAGGTATATGAGTAAATTTATACAAACTCACTTTTTCCATCCTTTCATTTTTCCACTCCCAACCAAACAAAAAGGAAGGACCTCCCACTTTTCCACTCTCTCACCATTTTCTATTCTCTCACTTTTCCACTCCTCCAACTAAACGGACCCTAACAATATTACATGGACGTGATTACCATGTGAACTTGACAAGCCTTTCCCTGCCCAACCTCACTGTCACACAAACACAACCAACACATATGGTAGCAGCTAACGCTCTCCAAATCAGCCCATTTTCTTCTTCTCCCCCAAAACTATACCTTCCCTTCTCTTCTCAAGGCATGTGCAAGCTCTAAGGCATTGCAAGAAGGTAAACAATTGCATCGCCTTGCTACCAAACTTGGTCTCAACCATAACATATATGTATGTCCCACATTGATAAATATGTATACTGAATGCAATGATGTGAACGCGGCTCGCCGCATCTTTGATAAGATAGCTGAGCCTTGTGTTGTTTGTTATAATGCAATAATCACAGGATATGCTCGAAGTAGTTGGCCCAATGAGGCGTTTTCATTGTTTCGTGAATTGCAAGCGAGTGATCTCAAGCCTACTGATGTAACACTGCTTATCTTGTGCTTTGTTAGGAGCATTAGACTTAGGGAGGTGGATACATGAGTATGTGAAGATGCATGGTTTTGATAAATATGTAAAGGTCAAAACTGCTCTTATAGATATGTATGCAAAGTGTGGAAGCTTGGATGATGGCACGATGCAGTTTGCGAACATGTCAGTAAGAGATACACAGGCTTGGTCAGCCACGGTTATGGCATATGCAACTCATGGGCATGGTTCCAAAGCCATACCATTGTTTGAAGAAATGAAGAGGGCGAGAGTGCGACCTGATGAGATTACATTTTTGGGTCTTTTAAAGGCTTGCAGCCACACTGGCTTAGTAAGGGAAGGTTGTGAGTATTTCTATAGCATGAGTGACAAGTATGGGATTTTTCCAAGTATCAAGGACTATGGATGTATGGTGTATTTGCTTAGTTGAGCTGGTCGCTTAGATGGGCTTATGAGTTCATCGATGGATTACCAATTTAGCCCACTCCCATACTTTGGCAAACCTTGGTATCAGCCATGGCAATGTAGAATTGGCGAAGTGAGTGATTAGATGAATTTTTGAACTGGATGACTCTCATGGAGGAGACTGTGATCTTATCGAACTTGTGCGCAAGGGCTGGGAGATGGGAAGATGTGAATTATTTGAGGAAACTGATGAAAGACAAGGGGGTGGTGAAGGTACCTGGGTGTAGTTCAGTGGAGGTGAACAATGTCGTGCATGAATTCTTCTCTGGGGAGGGAGTGCAATCTGTTTCTACAGATTTGCTCCAGGCACTTGACAAGTTAGTCAAGGAATTGAAGTTGGTTGGGTATGCTCCTCATATTTCTTTAGTTTTTCATGCAGACATGGAAGATGAGGACAAAGAAATTTCTCTAAGATATCATAGTGAGAAATTGGCTATTGCTTTTGGGCTTCTAAACTCTCCCCCTAGTACAAAAATTCAGGCGGTGAAGAATCTATGTGGGGATTGTCTCTATACAGCAAATTGTACAAGTCATAATCAACAATGAGTAATGAATTATATAAATCTAGCAAGTTAATGATCCGTACCAGCTTCTGGGTTTAGGCAAATGTATGATGCAAGAATGTGCATCTTTGGAATCTATTTGTACAAAATTGGTTCCAAAGAGTGGAATAAAGCCTTTTGTTGATTTGTACAGATAAAAAATTGGTTCCAAAAAGTGGAATAAAGCCTTTTGTAATTTAGGCAAATTAATTACTTTTAAAGTCAAACTTTTAAACACAAAGCAAAGGAAAATGATGTGGCAGAAGTTTTTCACAAAAATACAGACAAAACCAATGAAGTTGTGGAAATAAGTCAATAATTTTGTCCCAAACTCGTCCAAAACTGCTAATGTGAAAGGCTAATCAGGGGCATTTGTTTCACACAATACAGGTGATAAATTAATAGTAATAGTAGTAGGCATATGCTGCACCAAATATTCTGTCCACACATACGTTTTTGCCTATAAATACTGCCATTCACATCATGAAACTATCACCCTAAATCCAAAAACAAATTCCACCTCACACACACACACAGAGATGAAAGTATGAAACCCAATTGTGCAATCTTCATCAAGCTTTTATTAGTACAATGCCTAGCAATTGGCTGTGTTCACAGAGTTTCAATTTCTTCTACCTTGTACAACAGGTGAGTGGGATTATTTAAGAGAGATCATCCTTTTGAATGCTTATTACTCTTATTTGATGTTGTCATAACATCAGAACTTTTTTCTTGATTTCACCACTCTAAATCTCTAATGCAGTGGCCTGGATAATACTATGACACAAAACAAAGTTTTTGCTATCCAACAACAGGAAAACCCAAAACTGATTTCAGCATTCAATGGCTTTGGCCTAATTACAATGATGGCTCATACCCATCCAACGGCAATCCTAACAGCCCTTTCCTGAAATCCAAGGTACCAATTTCTCATTAGGAAAGTGCTAAAGTTGTTATCAATTTTACTATATGAAACTTATAAACTAGCTTGATATAAAAGGTAATTGGTGCTACATCGACAACATAAGTACTTAAATTCCATCACTAATAAAGTTCATTGTATACCATTCTATAGATTTCAGACCTAATTAGTAGAATGCAAGTAAGTTGGCCAACACTGACCTGCCCAAGCAGCAGTGGTTCCTCATTTTGGTCACATGAATAGGAGAAACATGGGACTTACTATCAATGATTTTATATTGAACGAGGTGCTTTGCAGTTTTTATTAGAATTTCTCTAAGAATCTTTGTTAAATAGAAATCCTCACTGGTCGATTGTTACAACCTTGGGGAGCATGGTACAAAAATACAGAGAATGTTTGACCATGGAATAGAAATAAGGAACCAAGCCAACTAAAACTTAGGCATACACGTCCAAAAAAAATTTATGCACAAAGGGTTCATCCTATTACTTTAATTTAGTTGCTTTCCTTCTTTGCCATTTGAGTTACAGCTTATTGGCTTTTTCCAATTACTTTCGTCTATAGCCTTTAGGGTGCTATCTTTAGAAGCAGCAGCCACAGTAATACCTTCAGCACCTGTAAATAGAGAACAGCTTTAACATTGATAGTGCAAAGAAGTAGATAATGAAACCTTGACCATTAGAAGGAAGCAGATATTTTCATATTGGCGAACAAAGGATAGATGAAAAACCTATCTTAAGAAGCCAAGTTGGATTAAAAAATGTATAAAATTATTACTAAATTAATTCAGAGATACAAAGTTTTTAAACAATTCAAGGTAGAGAGGTCCCAAGTTCAGGTGCAACAACAGTTACTTTTGGCAATTTTGGGAAGTAAGAAGCAGTTTAGATTATCAATCACTGTATTTGGTACATAACAAGCAATTTAGGTTATCAATATTTTGCATATTTTAACTTCCTAACAATGGGGAAGAAATACCCTTTCTTTATCTCATATTTAGGCTTCTTATAAACATCCTTTTCCTCTTTCAGTAACAACTAACAACATCGCCACATTAACAAAAGCAGACCCCATGAATCAAAATTCCTAAGAAAATCTAAACATCCCCATAAAGTATATATTAATCTCCAAAAGGAATACAAGCAAAGCACTTACCAATGGGACTACTATTTTAATAGGAAATTTCTTCCTCAAAGACAAAGCTTATCTAAAAAAATTTTAGTGAGGCCTAGAGGAAATCAAATGCAACCAATACCCATGTAATGGTAATGATTATAGCAAATTTTTATTTCAATTGCAATTACAGTGCATAATGGTATGTTTACTATTTTCCATACCTTCTGTTGTTTAGTTTGTAAAGTTTATTTAATAATTATCCTTCTAAATTGCATTATACGGGGTATGTACAATCAAATTTTAATCTGGCTAAGCATTAGAACACAATCAATGATTTAAGAAAAAGAAAAAAAATGTTGGTATTGTTTCTTGGTTCTCTTAGTTTGCTATTTCACATAAACAATGCTTGGGCACAATTTCTAGTTAAGATATCTATCATTCACAGATTCAGATAGAAGTTTGGATACAATATAACTTCCACTAAGGAAACATGGTTCTATTAACCTCAACAGAAAATTGCAAGTCCTTTCTAGAGATCACAGCAGAGTAGGACAAAATGTAAAGAACTTGAGAGAGAGAGAGAGAGAGACTAACAATTAGATAAAAAGGTAGATTCAATGCTAAAGTATGATAAACCTATACCAGTTTTCTATATAACATAAACAATGCTTGGGACACAATTTCCAATTAAGATATCATTGGTGGATTCACATTGAAGTTAAGATACAAAATAACTTTCAGTAAGGATGGAAAGTTTCTATAAGATTTTTTTACCTTGTACTTCCTAAATCCTAAGTGATGGAAAGTTTGGTTTAGGCATTCTTACAAACACTTTTGAGGGAGCAGATAACACATGCCACTAACCTAAGTCTTCAACTTGTAGTACAACTTTAAACAGTGAATAATTCTTCGACTTTCAATTCCAAATTCATTGAAAACCAGTACCTAAACAATAATTAAGCTCCACAAAGTTACAACTCCAAATCATCACACTAGTATATCTCAAACCCAGTAAAAGAAAACACAAATTAAATGAATAGTTACTAAGCATTTACCATCTAAGCACCCTAAATTATCACACACTTGAGCTGACCCAATACAGAATATTGCATACTAAACCAAATTAAACAACTCCAACACCACCAATATAAATAAGAACATGAAGTATAAAGAAAATTTCCAATACCAATAGCAGGAAAAACAAAGAGAAAGTACACAGAACGGATACTCACAATGTGGATCATGGCTTCATGAGGTCGTGAGAGATGCAGAGGAAGTATTACTGTATAGCTTGCTAGGGACATCAACCAATAATATTGAAAGCCAAATTAAGAGTATGAAAGCTTATGCAGGTTTCGTGGCCTGCGATTGACAGACCCTTCACTAGTAATCTTTTTTTGAATATTCATAACACTCTTGGCTCTGCAATTTAATCAAGGAGAGAGTCTGCATTGGAGTAAAGAGAGAACTGGGAAGAGCAATTATCGGGTGGTAGTCGAATGGTTGGTATGTAAAAATAAAGCATTAAAAATTAAAAAATTAATAATGGTGATGTGTAAATTTGTGAGACCTCTAAAGCTTACGTGGCATAATTGTAGAAGATCAACAAAAAGTTGGACGTTTCCGTTTGTACTATTTATAGATAATGAGAACAAACTAAGATTTTTGAATAGCTTGAATTTTAAAAAAATGTACAAAATTATTTCTTTTACCTCCACATTTCTTTTAACTTTAATATGTAAATCTTCAGGGAATGCATACCAACTACAAAAGTGGGAGCCAAATCTTCACAAGTTTTCTTCTGCTAAACATCCTGATTAGGAGCTTTTTCACATTTTCCTTGTTCATTATTCTCACTTTTCAATTAGATCTATCTATCCAACATCTTACCCCTACTTTTCAAAAGGAAGCTGCAGTAGCACTTGAGCTTTGTTGATAAACAACAATACTAACATTCAACTGTTTATGCAGAAAATCATACATTTAGGAGACACTTATCAAGGAAAAAATAATGGTGCTAGATAACCTGTTTCATAAAATAAACTTCACCAGCATGATTATTAGTAGTCCAATAATGATTATGTAGATTTCCATTCCTAAATTGCTAATAGAAATTGCAGGTGCAGGAATAATTCAATGTCTAGAAGCAGGGGAGAAACACAGAGAGAGAGAGAGAGAGAGACTTAAAAAACAAAATAATGGCACTAACGCTCACCTATAGCAGAAGAATGGCACTGACCTCAAATGTCAGATAATGCATAAATCTATTAATAAATTTGAGCAGGCTAAGGCATAGGTGTGATAATCTAGACACCTAGACATTGCAATTCCTTGCATGTTTAAGGTCACGAACTCCCTGAAAAATGATATTGCAATTGAATTATAAGATCATGAAAAGGCATGTAATATGCAAGGAGAGAATATATGAAAGGAATTTTTTTTTTCCATACTTGATGCATTTGCCACATCCCCACAGAGCTGATAATTGATGTGCTTTCAATGACACAAAGTGAAAAAATCTGTCAGGGTTTTGCTAGATAAACTATAGAAAATGGGCATTGTACCTGAAAATGAAGCAAAACGTATCTAAGAAATTCATAGTCATGCCATAGGATGGTATAGACAGGCTGGATGAGAAGGGTCAAACCAAGGAGAACTTTTAACCAAACGTATAGAAGATGAATAACAAACTACAAATATCTATCTAACACAATTAATAAAAAAGTAAAAAGCAAGAAGGATTCATCTTATAAATCACCATAAGAAAAAAGAGCATCAATGATTAGATTCCTCGTTGTAAACTCTCTTCTCACTAAAAGACTAACATTTAATACTTTCCAGAAGAAAATAAGCACTTTGAGAAAGGATTTAAGCTTCCATAGGTTGGCCTACATTTAAGAACCATATCTCAGAGTTCTGCTCCTTCCATATAAGCATTCACTATAGAGAAGCCAGTAGGCTTGGTTGACAGTAAAGAGACCTGACTGATTTATGGGGCCTAATCAGTTTAACTGCACTTCCCGACCTAGGAGTTAGCTCCTTCTAAATAATAGAGTTAGCTACATGAGATGCATATCAATTCTTCACTAATGCACAATTTCATTGTGCGGTAGCTTGGTCAAAAAAATCAAAAGCTCTTGTAATATGTGGATAATTTTCCCCAGACACATTGGATCTTACATTAAACCAAAATTCATAGTTATTAGGAATTGAGTTCCCATTTCCTACCAGCCATTTAGCTTCTGTGAGAACAGATAATCCCATTGCTTTTTTTTTTTTTTTTTTTTTGTGGCTTGACATGAAATGAAAATTTATTTATGAATTGAAGTTGGGTTTTGGGAGTTAGTGAATGACCTATCTAATTTAAAACTTGAACAGGGGTGCACCTAGTGACACTTTGTTTTCAAGGTTTTGAAGTCCTTAATAATAAATGAAATTTCTCTCCTAGATGTGTAGTCAAGTTTATTGTTTGTGAACTCTCTTGAACTAGTTTGAATGATGTTACGAAAGACTCTTAGTCCTTCAGCTCCTCAACTCCCCCAAACCCCCTCCCCCCCCCCCCCAACACCCACACACACACAAAAAAGAGAAACAAAAAGCTTTCAACAATTACATTTCATCTATTAAATCAATTCTTAAAAAATACACCCACCACATCCAGTTTTATGAGAATATATATATATATCATAATTAAACATGATCTGAATATAATATCAAGCGAGTCCTGAACCCACATGGCACATTGTTTATTTGCACAATTGTGAAGCTTCCCCTTTCTCTAGTATGGGATTTGGGGAGGGGGGTTGATATTGAGGTATTTATGTTAGAATATTATACATTTTATGAATCTTGAACAGAAATTTTATTGCCAAGGCAATCAGTCTTTTTTTCCCCACGTAATTAGAGTATTGGGATGGGCACTAGCAGTTTTCTTATAATCAATCTTTGCTTCTCTAAGTTGTGAAGAGAGTTTAATTACGTGTATTTTGTGGCTTGAGAAGTTAAGTGACGTATAGTGCCAACCTGAATTACAGCGAAAATTCATAACAAAAACCTGGCTATAGGAAAATTGGAACTTTTGCATTGGATTACAGAAGGTATGCTTCTTTTTCTCATCAAATATGTTGTTTATGCAGAAAGTTGAATTGAGGCTAGTTCTTAAATGGACAAATGTCTATGGATACTATTTAACTGAGGACAAGCATGCCAAGAAACAGTTCTTTGAATACTTGAAAGGTTTGTCATTTCCTCCAACTTGAAGGAGACAATGTGTCTCATCTTGTATTGCTCCACTTAAGAGCTATTTGTAATGCAGGTTAAACCGAGTCAGGTCTAGATGACTTCATCAATGTGCAAAGGAGGAGCTTCAAGTTTACCTCAGTGTAGAGGGCCCATCAAAGGAATTTTTTTTTAAAGGTTCCACAAAAAATATGCCAGACTGCCCTTATCTTCAGTTCACAGTATGCCATGAAGTTTGAGATGCTTATAGCTCATAACCATCTGCAGAATTCAGAAGTGGGTTAACCTATTAAATGCTGATTTTCAATTTCCAACTATCCTTTCTACTTGCATTAGACTGACTTGAAATTGGAGCTTTCCTGTTAATGCTTGTCTTGTATTCTAATGGCAATAGTGTGACTCAAAACTACTTTGAAAATTTAGTTTGACCTTTAGAGAATTGGCTATAAAATGTGGACAAGGGATCCTAAAGGATAGAAAGATCATTTTAAACACAAAAACTTTAGGAATAGAAGAGTTATAACAGCCGCTACAGTTGCTATGCCAACAATAGTGAAATAATCCTGACTATATCAAATATTCCTAATAAATAGACAGAAAAAAAAAAAAAAAATTAAAACAAAAGTTAAAGGCCTATACTTTTAGATTATGTCTTTGATAATCAGCTATTCAACCAATCAAATACGAACTATATTCTACCAAAGATCCAACCAAAGACATTAAAATGCACAGCCATTTTAATTTTTGGTTAGCATGTCTTAAATGACCATCTCACCTAGTAAATTATTATAGACCATTTAGGTGTGATGCTGTAATGCAAATCATTTACGATTATCTCAAACAATCTTGTACATAGCCAAACAAATTCGATGTAGCTTCTAAAATTCAAAATGATACACATTCTACAAAAGTCAGGATTCTATGCAATTGGTGTACATAATTTTTTAAATTAAGAAACCAATTAAGTCCAAACAAATAAATAAAACTAGGAAACAATTGCAAGATCTTTCCTCACCATGGTAAGGCCACATGGTAAGCTAAGCAGAAATTATGCATCTCAATTTGACAAATCAGATAAGAAAAACACAAAATCATATAAATGAGAACAAGACTGAGCTCACATCCAAGGCAGAAGGAAATCTGGGGCCTACCAGTGACTTCAACCCCAACTATCCCAGTCAACTGCATTAACCAAAAAAATAAGAAAAATTAACCGAAATGAAATAATTATTTTATAAATAACAATTTTTAAGTTCAGAAACTTATTCAGTTCCCTATCTTTTTTTTTACAGAAACACAATAAATACTTATAAGTTTATATGATATCCATTGCCAATGTGTAACAAATGCAAATGAAACAGTGCTACCAAAAAGGAAAACATACCTTGGCATCAAATGCAAAAAGAAACCGGACAGAAACGAAAGAGGAGAAACAGTTTCAATGTAATTTTTTGATTGAATGTCTTTATTGGGAATTTTTTTATACATATTTAATGCAATTTCCCATTCATCTTTAGGTCTTCCACACAGATCATGAGCAATTATTTCTAGAGCGAGTGGAAGTCCTTCGGCAAAATGTATGAATTTAGTTGTAAGTTTAGAATAATCTTCATCAGGTTTTTTTTTCCACGAAAGGCATTCTCTTTAAAGAGTTGAATAGCTTCATGTTCGTTTAATTGCTCAACCTTGAATTCCTTGACCTTGAAAGTTGTACAAACATTTTCTTTAAGGGCAGCTAACAAGTGTCTATCTCTTAATGGTATAATGACTCTACTTCTGGAAGCAAACCAATTACATTTTCCAAGCAAATTTTCTATTCTTGTTGAATCATCGACATCATTAAGAATTAAAAAAAGCTTTTTATGGCAAAGTGTCTCCTTTACCAAACTGATTCCTCTAAATCTGCTGCCCACTCTCCAATTTCCATTCCCTAAGATGTCATTAAGAAGTTGCTCTTGTAGTTTGATTATGCCAGCATCTGTCCCTAAATTTTCTCTAACATTCTCTAAAAAGCAGCTTCCATCAAAACAATTAGCAATTATATTATAAACAGCTTTTGTGATTGTAGTCTTTCCTACTCCGGGAAGGCCATGAATCCCTACCACGCAAAATTCATCTAACCCAATATCTAAAAGTGACTCTATGGCCTCTACAAGAGAATTTATTCCAACTGGGTATTCAGCAACATATAACTGCGTCCGATTTACTTTAGCATTTGCTATCTCTTCAACAATGTTTTGGATGAAGTCAGATTCAGATTTATATGTAGCGCAGCTGACAATCACAGAGCATAAGAAAACATATAATTAGATAGATTAGCAGATTAACTACGAATTCAAGATATCTAGTTGTGAGTTATAACAAACAATTGACGCATTTTTTGATAAAGTAAATGGAATGTAATTCATATATTTTTGATAACTGTCATTGATATTACCATCATATTAGCAGTACAAACTCAGTAAAAGCATGAATCTTGATATCAACAATCAGATACATACCCTTTCTTGTAATGCCATCCAGATGCATTAGCTGCTTTTCTTAGAGCATCCCTCCACCCCTGCACCTTGTTCTTGTTATTCTTGAACTTCTTTTCATGATTAGCCAGTGCTATTCCAAAGTTCCCCTTTTGATTTCGTATTTCTGATGGATCAACGTTGTAAAAAACTGGAAGAATTTGAACCTCTCAGCAATCTCAGCAAGTTCATCCAAGCACCATATGGACTCGGCGTAGTTTTCAGAGAAGACAATAGCCAAAATCGATGAATTTTGGATGACTTGGATAAGTTCTTTCGAAATTCCTTCTCCCCTATGAAGTTTATCATCGATGAAGGTGTTGATGCCTTTGTCGCACAAAGCCTTATACAAATGGCTGGTAAAACCTTCGCGGGTATCTTCACCTCTAAAGCTCAAGAAGACATCATAGTTCCATCGGCTAGTGGAAGAAGAAGAAGAGGCTCCTTCACTGCTCAGGAAAGTCATTGATGGGACCTATAAACAGAAGATTGAAAATAGATATAGGAATTGAATAGACAGAGAGGCCGATCTGACCCAATCTTGGCAGTGTGGACGGTGAAAGCCGATCTAACTTGGCTGATCTCCACTGGTCCTTACCTTGAGAGAGGCAGGTCTTCTCGAAGGTGTGGTGACGGTGCGGTGGAGCAGGGCGGAGATTCTTCATCGGCGATATCTCTTCTCTTTTCTCTCTCTTTGTCTGTGTTTTTTTTTTTTAAATTTTTTTTGATAAATCTTTGTCTGTGTATTTTGACAAAAAGAAAAGGCCGTGCGGACTTTTTTTAATGATAAGTTTTTATTTTAATAATTAATGACAAGTTTTTTTTTTTTTTTTTTTTTTTTAAAGGAAAGTTAATTACTCCAAGTTAATGAATAATAAGAATAATCTCATCAAAATTAAAAAAAAAAATAATAAGAACAATGATATCAATAATCCCTTAAATTAAGATTAGATAGGTTTAATTATCAAAAAAAGATTTAAATAGGTTTTTCTTCAAATAAAATAGAAAGATTACTTAATAAGTTAATGATTATTAAAAATTAAAAGATAATATCAGGCAAATATTAATGAATAAATTTATTCCAATTTATATAGATTTGATAAATTTTAAATAACATAGAATTTTTAAAAGACTTGCACCAAATTAGCATTGATTTGATAAAGATGAACAAATAAATAATATAAACATGAAAATTAAAATTCGATTTTTAACAAAAATGATCGAAATTTTGGAAAATATTACTATTAGAAGATTTAAAAGATATAATTATTGAAAATTTGAAAAATATAATTGTTGGAAATAAATATAAATAAATGATAAAAAATAAAAAATATATATGAAAGAATGAATGAAAAAATAATATTTAAATAAGATAAAAAAAATGATAAAAAGTTGTTGGAGAGTATATTTGGAAAAAAAAAATAAGTAAAAGACAAAAGTAACTATCTACTTTCCAAACTGTACAAAAATTTGGAGAGCTAAGGGGCTGTTTGGATTTCATATTTTCCATCACCCATCACTCTGTTTTCATCACTCATAACTTAAAACTGATGGGTCCCACAGGGAGGAAGTCTGTTTGGCTGTGTTTTCAAGTTTTGTTTCCATCACTCAATTCTTTGATATTTGAGTGATAAGTTAGCAAAACTGAAAATAACTTTTGGGTGTTTTCAAATTATGGAAACTGAGTTATGATGGCATTTTTGTAATTTCACTCAACTAATGGGCCCCACGTTTTGTGTGTTGTCAAATCCATGCCCACTTGACTTCCTAGCTCTCTCCTCTCTGATCATACCAGACTTCTTTTCCTTTATTCTTTGATTTTTTGTGCTCTTCATCATCACCTCGTCGTCTTCTTCTTCTTCTTCTTCTTCTTCTTCTTTTCTTCTTTTCTTTCCTTTTCAAATTGGGTTTCTGGGTTTGGTTTATTTTTTTCTTTTTTTTGGGTTCGGTGAATGGATGAAGAGGGAGGCGATGAACGGTGCTTGAGAGCAATTTGGGTTCGGTGAGTTTGGGTATTGGGGGTTGAAGGAAAAAAAAAAAAGAAAAAAGAAAAAAAGAAATAAGAAGCTCTAGGTTCGATGAATGGATGAAGAGGGAGGCGATGAAGCTCTGGGTTCGGTGAGTTTGGGTATTGGGGGTTGTAGGAAAAATAAATAAATAAATAAATAAGAAGCTTTGGGTTTGGTGAATGGATGAAGAGGGCGGCGATGAAGCTCTAGGTTCGGTGAGTTTGGGTATTAGGGGTTGAAGGAGAAAAAAACAAAGGTAAAAGCTGCACCAAGTCAATCCATGGGTCCCACAAAAAGTAAAATTTTTTGAGTTATCAGAAGTTGGAAACAAGTGCTAAACATGTCACCTTAGAGCATCCACAGCAGTAGAGCTAAATTTTTAGCAATTTAGTTCTACCAAAAGTTACTTTATCTATTTTACCTACACACATGCCACAGCAGTGGATCTATTTTAGCTTTCAACACAATAAAATAATATATTCATCACAATAAAATAATATTTCTACTACAATAAAATAATATATCACCACCACCACCATAGCACAAACATCCTCCACCACCACCACCGGCCATCAGTCTATAGCAGGAAAGAAGAAAAAAAAAAAAAAAAAAACACCAACCCAAAATCGAACCACAAATCAACACACCTCCACCCCACCGGCCACCAGTCCACAGCAAGAAGAAGGAAAAAAAAAAAAACACAACCTAATCGAACCCACAAATCCACAACCACCACCGGCCACCAGTCCACAGTAGGAAAAAAAAAAAAAAAAAAACCCAAATCTCCAATCTTCTTTTCCTTAGCCACGGCCACAACCACAGCCACCACCACCCACCAGTCCACAGCAGGAAAAAAAAAAAAAAAAAAAAAAAAAACCCACGACGAGCAAGCACCGATCACGTCGACGAGCTGGGTTGGCAGAAGCGGTGGATCGGCGGCTTGGGCGATCAAAGTTGAGAGAGTGAGAGATCGGAATGACAGAGCGGCAGCTTGGCTGATCGGAGTTGAGAGAGTGAGAGATCGGAGTGAGAGTGAGAGGCCGGCCGAAGTGAGGGAGTAAGAGGCCGGCCGGAGTGCGAGAGTGAGAGACCGGAGTGAGGGAGTGAGACCGGAGTAGTGAGGGAGTGAAACCGGAGAGGGACTGAGAGACCGGATTGAGGGAGAGTGATGTTCAGACTTCAGAGATGAGAGAGAGAGAGAGAGAGAGTGAATGTGAGAGAGAGGGAGAGGCATTATTTTAATCATCTGGATGATTAAAATAATAATATTTTTTTTTGCTCCTCATGAATAGTGCACATCTATTTTTAGATGTGCACTGTAGCAGTGGAGCTAAATTTTTTAGATTTAGCTCCACTGCTGCAGCAAGGTTTTTGTGTTTGTGGAGCTAAATTTTAGCATTATAGCTACACTGCTGCAAATGCTCTTAGGAAGTTGTTAAAGGGTGAAATAAATAGATTTAAGCACAAATGAAAAACTAGTTTATTTGTTTTTTAAAAAATTATTAAAGGGTGAGATAAATGGATTTAAGCACAAAATAAGCTAAGGTAACAAAAAAAATGCATTTTAAGAGGCTTTTAAAACAACTCTAGAGGTACAAAAAAAAAAAAATTATAACTATCAAAATTTCAAGTTTTTAATGATAAGTAAAAAAGTAATCTATATATAATAATAATAATAATAATAATAATAATAATAATAATAATAATAATAATAATAATAGGTGAAATTGAGAGAAACTCAAATTAAGATTTTAAATTAGAGTTCCAATTTTGTGTCATGTGTCAACATTTATGTGGGGATCACATCATAATTATCCTTCCAATTGTTAAATTAGAATCTAAAATTGAAGTTCAATGTTGCTCCATGTGGCTAAATGTATATGAGCCCATTCTCATTAAAATCACTATTTTTAATTGAATTCTCAGTTTTGTGCCACGTGTTTCATATAAGTTTTTGAATTTTTGTGCTAAGTGAGTTATTGTATCAATTAAGTTTTCTTAATTTTGCTGCTAAATGCAAAAACCAAAGAGACTACAATGGGTCCGTTTGGATTGAACTTATTGTTGCTGAAACTGAAAACTGAAAACACTATAGCAAAATAATTTTTAAATGTGTGAATAGTACCGTGAGACCCATTTTTAATATTTTTTAGTACGATAGTGCTGTGAATAGTAATAAACAGTGTGTGAACAGTGATTTTTGTCCCTGCACAATGAACCCATGTGAGGTTACTGTTCACGCACAAGGGGGAAAAAAAAGTGGAAAACGTGAAACGCAGAAACGCTGGACGCAGACTCAGTTCCCAAACACTCACAATAAGAACTTGGCTTGAGTACAATGCATCTAGTCATTAGGATGGCAACACGTGACTATTTTTATAGGGATGAAATGCATTGAGTTTACTATTCACAGAGAGAGAGAGAGAGAGAGAGAGAGAGAGAGAGAGAGAGAGAGAGAGAGAGAGAGAGAGAGAGAGAGAGAGAGAGAGATTGCACCATCGTCAGGCTGGCCTTTTGTCAAAGCTTTTGTTTAAGATGCAAAAACAATTGAAACTCTGGGGGTGAGAACTTCTCACTGAGAATGAGTATTCTCTTTACTATAGAAACGAGTTTCACAAAAGCTATTATTGAGAGTGATTCTTTGCAGGTAGTTACAGGCTTACAGCTCTTCGGAATCCTACAAAGAATTCGTCCTTACTGGGCCATGTCAATGAAGATGCTAGGTTGGCTGCAATGTCAAGCGGGAAGCAAACCAAGCAGTACATATATTGGCGTGAAAGGCCTTAATACACAGTTCTTAAAATGTTGGTTGGAGGCAACCCCCTTATCTATTGTAGACGTTGTTCAAAAGGATTTGATGTAATTGGTTTTTAATTTCATTTTTCAATGAAAAAAATTTATAGTTCTCAACAAAAATAAATAAATAAATAAGAAGAAGAAGATAAGTCTAATGTCCCTCAAAATTTTATATTTATATTATGGGGGCAGAGTTTGGGTCCAATGTTTGGGATTCTATTTGTTGATTCCGTGTGTTTTTATGTGTTTGAAGCCAAATATGTTACTGCAACAATGTCATTCTTGGATTCTAAATCGTCCTCTCATGGTGGAACCACAAAGTACAAAGCCTTCCATCAAATTAGTCGTGATTGTCAATGCACGCAATCAACGTTTAGACCTCAATTTGATGGGGGAAAAAATCAAAATTTAAATGTAGAATTTTAGTTGGATTTTTTTTTCTTCTATTTTCTTATTTAATTACCCTATAGCAAAATTTGATTCACTCGATGTTGTGTCTCTGAATGAATCTAGGATTAGTTGCAGCATTGAGGGCGTTTGGCATTATTTACTTCACCCAAGAAGGAGATAATAACTTGAAATTGCTGTTATTTTATTAAGGAAATGTAAATTGCTATTTTCTTATTTAAAGTGATAATTTTCATTTCAAAAACTTTCAGGCCTAGCTACAACAACTGGAAATATTTATGAAATTATACCTGGACACCATGGCTTCCATGTGCATGCTCTTGGGGACACAACAAACGGTTGCATGTCCCACCGGTATATTTCAATGAACATAATGTTTGTATCTTTCTATCTAAAGCATTTAGGGGAGAAGAGAAGTAAAGAGTCCCCACTTTGTTCCAATCAAATGCCATTTTGTCTTATTCTAACCATCTGCCTGCAGGACCATAATTCAATCCTGATGGCAAGGTTAGTATAATTCAATTCTAATATGCCCCATATTGGTTTGCTAAATTATAATTGTAGATCCACTCCTTTTAACTTTTGTAGGATTTTTCTGTTTATTTTGTTTAGATATTTTCAAACTCTAGAGTGTGATAGATATAATTGTTTCAAACAAGAGATTTGCTTCTCTAAATTCCTTTACTTCTCTAAATAGTGCATTTTTAGCGTGTTTGAATTAGCGTTGTCCATGGGTCGGTCTAGGTTGGGTTTATGTCCAACCCGGAACTAACCCGATCACTTCGGGTTTTCCATGCCTAGACCCACCGCCGACTGGTGAACGGAGTCGGTTTAGGTGGTTGGATTTTCATCGAGTACAGATCGGTCCTCAGTTGGTTTCGGGTTGTGAGAAAATTTGCCGGATTTTGCCAAAAGCCGCTGGATCTAGCGAGACTTGATCGGATCTTGACTAGATCTCGACGGATCTCGAAGAGATCAAGCCAATCTCGGCATATCTCGAAGAGATCAAGCCGGATCTCGACGAGATCTCCCCTGATCTCTTTGAGTTCAGGCTAGATCTCAACAGATCAGACAAAAAATCGATGACTTTTCGGTTAGATACGGTCAGGTTAGTTGAAAATCGGTTTCTCAGCCTCACCTACCGTTTTCGGGTTCAAGGGGCAGAAACTCGCCGCCAACCCGTCACTGACACTGGGTTGGCCATTTCTCAAGCTAGATCAAACAGTTTGGGTGGGTGGGTTGGGTTCCGGTTTTGTTTGGAAACCCCTAGTTTGAATTAGGATTTTGTTAATTTTTTAAAAGTGTGTATATATATAAAGTTGAAGTACAATTTTAGAATTCAAATTGAATCAAAATTAGTTTTTAATTGTAGTATAATTTTGTGCCATGTCTCTAATTTAATTTTTATTTTAAAAAAAATTTTAGTGCCAAGTGATCCCCATTTGTAATGTTTCCATTTCGTGCGTAAGCACGAGTTACATGCTAGTGTCATTAATTGGCACAAATAAACACCAATAATAATTTGTCCACACAAAAGTTGTGAAAATTGTTGTGTTTGTAATATTATTCTTTTTAAAGTCACATTAGACATTCTACAATACTCCTACATTTTTGTGTGTGGGTATAATACATCTAATAAAATAATTAACATGAAATATCAAATCGCCGTAACATCACATTGAATATTACAAAATATTTCACATTACTCCAATCTCATTACCTTATTAAATGGCGGTAATCTTACATTACCTTTTTTTTTAGACAAGGTTATTGCAAGATGCTGACAAAAGATTTTGAACTCAGGACTTCATTGATATCACGAGATCTTAAGAACCACTTAAGCAACCTCTTAGGATTAATCTTACGTTACTTATTGGTGGAGATATAATAATTTATATAATTAACAAAATTGTCCATACTAATAAATTTTATTTTACAAATGAGAATGACTAAAATACCAAGAAACCTTTAAATACCTCAAAACCACTAAAAAAACCAAAATATCTTTGGAAGTTGGAACTGCGAAAATCACTAAAATACACTTTGAATGTCCAAAAAACCCCTAAAACCAATGTTCGAGAGGACAATGTTATTGTTTAAAGTAAACTGCAATGGTAGCAATTACCATTGTTGTGGGATAAGTAAATGCAATGGCTTGGCAACATGACATGTAGCAGTGAATTGGACAAGAATGCAAGTTGTAAAGGGAATTTCATAATATTGCGGTGTGAAACTAATATTTTTTTGGGTAGAGTGGTTTGGTGGAGGGTGAAGTTGATTTTTCAAAGTTGGGTTCAGGTTGGGGTGACAATTTTTTTTTGGATTGTAATCCTCTGATGATGATCATTCCTATTGGTCGAGTTGGCTTTGATGGGGTGTTGGACGGTGCTAATCAGGTAGTGTGTATTGATGATCATTTAGATTTCAAGGTGGGTGAAAAATAGAATTTGTGGCTTTAGTAAACTGGTTGGGCTTCCTTTGATTTAATTTGAGTGACCCTTAGAAGCGTCTTGTGGTGAGAAATCTGTTACGTGATTGGAAGAGTGATGTAGTATTTACAAGAAATGAAACTTGCTGTAATGGATAGACAGATGGTTTGCAGCTTGTGGAGATGTCCTTATGAGGATTGGGTTGCTTTATATGCTGATCAGATGGTAGGAGAGATTTTTTTTTTTTTTTTTTTTTTTTTTTTTTTGGGAGCGAAATATGATAGAAATTTCATTGAAAGATAAGTAATATTGTACAGGTATAACTAGATAACTCTAGTGTTGGGGGACAACAAGAAGTAGACAAAACTGTGATGTCTCACGAAAGTAAAACTGACCAAATACATAAAAAACAGTGGCAGGATTCATTCCAACACTCTTTGCGCTGCATTTAGGCGTTGATACTCCTCCAGTAGGCCCATTGCGCTGTCAATACTTCGGGTGTACCTGTATCTGCTCAAAATAGAACCTATTCCTGGCATTCCATATCATCCAAGCCGTGATTGCCACTTTTCCAACTCAGATGAGCAAAGCTTCTGCTGCAACATTTTGAACAGAAGGAAGAAATCACCGGCTTCATTGCTGCACTTTTGGATTGTACCTTTATAAAGAGCCCAGACGTTTCACGCAAGTGGGCATTCCCACAACACATGACTTCTTGTCTCACTATGGTGGTAGCACAGCTCACATCGTTCCCCGCCGCTGATCCGTTTTTTGTGGAGATTCTCCCTTATGGGTAAGCATCCTGAACATGCCCTCCACAGAAAATTACGGACCTTAAGTGGTACATTCAGCTTCCATATCTTCCTCCAAGTGGACCCGTGTGCATGCACCGATGAGTGTTCAGCCCGGTTTGGATGTTTTAAACGGAGAGCTACCTGATACGCCGAGCTGACCGTAAACCTTTGTGATCGGTTTTCCTTCCAAATCAGCTGATCCTGGGAATTCTGTTGAGTAAGGGGTAGCGCCAAAATGGTCTTCATGTTCGCCTATCAAAGGTAGCAAATAGCTTTCCCCTATCCCATTGCCGAGTGTCTTTGTCAATTAAATCAACCACTTTCATATCCTGTGAGGGTGTATTCAAGAAACCTGGTGGGTGAGGTAGCCAAGAGTGAGATGCCACAGAAATATTTCTGCCATCTCCAATTATCCACCTGGACCTTGCATGAATGATATCCCTAGCTGCCAGTAATGAACGCCACACAAATGAGGGATTATTGCCCAACTCACCATCCAAAAAGGAAGTATTCGGGAAGTACCTTGCTTTATATACTCTAAAAAACAGCGACCCATTATTATGAATTAGGCGCCATGCTTGCTTGGAGAGCATTGCAAGGTTAAAAGCACAAACGTCCCTAAAACCCATTCCCCCTTCTTCTTTGAAGTGCATAGTTTGCTCCAATTTATCTAATGGATTTTCCTCTCCTCTCAGCTTTGACCCCACTAATATCTAGCGACCACGGATTGATACTATCACATATTGACCTTGGGAATTTGAATAAGCTCATAGAGTATGTAGAGATGGCTTGTGTCTTTGTTTTAATAAGGATTTCTCGCCCCGCCTTAGAAATAAATTTCTCCTTCCACCCCAACACTCTTTTAGTTATTTTTCTTGGAGCTCTTTGAACGTTCCCACCTTTGATTTCCCACTCAGCATTGGGAGACCCAAATACTTCTCACATTATGACATGACTCGAGCCCCCAAAATTTGTTGAATATCATTCCTTACTTCTTTCTTTGTATTCTTGCTGAAAAATAAGGTTGTCTTTTGTCTATTTATTGCCTGACCAGATGTCGCTTCATATTTGCCCAAAATTGCTAGCAATCTTTGACACTCCTCAACTATGGCTTGACAAAATAACATACTATCACCAACAAACAAAAGATTGGAAATACATACCCCCTATTGGCTGGACAACACACCCTTAAGTGATCGGGTCTCTTCAGCTTTCCTCAATAAAGTAGATAAGCCTTCAGCACATAAGAGATACAAATATGGGGAAAGCAGGTCTTCTTGTTTTATTCCTCTTGTGGGAGTAATAAAACCCTTCGGTTCTCCATTGATAAGGACTGAATAAGATGCTGTAGTAATTGTCTCCATGGTCATATCTACCCATATGCGGTCTAGGCCAAGCTTTAGCATTATATTCCGCAAAAATCCCCACTCAACCCAATCGTTTGCCTTGTTAATGTCCAACTTCACCGCCATTTGTCCCACCCTGCCTTTTCTTCTATTCCTCATCCTGTGTAGTAATTCATAGGCTACGGTGGTATTGTCAATGATCAACCGGTTTGGAACAAAAGCACTTTGGTCGTCAGATATCACATTCGGCAGCACAAGCTTTAAGCTGTTCGCAATCACCTTAGATAAAATTCTAGAGACAACATTATCCAAACTTATAGGCCTATAATCAGACATCAGTGATAGGTCATTCTTTTTTGGAATAAGCACTATATGAGAATAATTCATTTTACACAACATATGTCCAGAATTTAAGACTGAGAGGATAGCCCCAGTTACATCAACCCCTACAATATTCCAAAATTTCTGAAAGAAAAAAGAAGACATACCATTGGGACCTGGAGATTTTGATGGGTGCATTTGGAAAAGGGCCTGTCTAACTTCTTCAGTTGTGTACGATTGTAATAAAGAATTGTTCATCTCCGTTGTAAACCGCTTCTCCACCACCTCTAGTACACTCTCCATATCTATGGGATTTTCTGAAGTGAAAAGATCATGGAAATATTTTTTTGCAACCTGTGTAATATGATCTTCAGATGTACATAATAGGTAGGAGAGATCTTAATTATGATAAGTGGAAAAGTGATGGTGGGAATTTTCATATTCCAGGCCTGTCTTGCTATTTTTTAAGGTTTTACCTTTTTCCTTCTTTTTTGTCTCTAAGCCTATGGGCAAACTGCTTTTATCTAGTCCACCCCTAACATTAATTGAACTTATTAATGTAAAAGATCTAATCCATTCAAATTATGTGCCAAGGGCTTCAAAGTAGATTTCAAATTCACCATAATTTTGTGTCAAATACCTCTAATTTGAAACTATTTTAAACTCATAGAACAACTAGTTTCTCATTTAAATCTACTTCATATCCATTTGAAACTAATCCAAAGTCTTTTTCAATAAAAAAGCTTATTATCATTAATTCAAATACAAATTTCAATGAAAAACTCACTGATAATAATACCATATTGCAAAAAACTAATAGATTTTCTTTTAAAAGCAATGTAAATATTTACAAAATTCATTTTACCCCAATAAGAAAAATTAAGTTATGTGTAAAACTAAGTATATAAAAATTTTAAATAGTTCAATAATTATTGCAACCTTCTTTTTCTTTCCAAAATGGAATGATCCACAATGATGAATTGGCATACTAAATATAATTGGTCTCTCACAGACTCTGACAGAGTTTTTTTTTTTTCCATAAGTGGCAAATCTTTGTGTAATCCACTTCTGTGCTATCTACTTTTTAGAACAATGAGTAAGTGCATGTTGAGTGATATTGCACATACATCTGTAAATGAAGATTACAAACTAATTCAGTGTATAAAATGTATACATATATATATATATATATATATATATTTTTTTTTTTTTTCATTTATGGAATTATTAGACTATTAGATTATAAATTAATGGATTTTTGTACTACTCAACTTGTATTGAGTCGATTTTTTTTTTCCGTTTTTATTCTTTTATATGTATGGAAAGAAATAAGAAAAAAAGATGTTAAGAACTATGTTAAAGTTTTTTTTTTTTCAAGTCTCATGGCAGCTTAGGTGGCTATTTTTGGATTATGATGTGGGCCGATTGGTTGGGCTTGAGGAATTCGTGGGAGTGACTCAAAGACATAATGGGCATTTGGGATGTGGGTTTGGCATGGGGGTGCTCCATGGACATGGCCGAAAGCAAGAAAACACATTTTTGTGTTTTTTAAAAGCAAAAACTCACCAAGAAAAAATTGCAATCAATTGCATGCAATTTTTTAAAAAGTAAGTCATGTCAAGTTAATATTTTTAATATTAGATTTCTATTTGTTGGAGTTATCTAACTAAGGGCCTGTTTGGATAAGCTGTTTCAAGAAGTGCGTTTTAAAAACTAGCGTTTTTAAAACGTGCGTTTTAAAAACTCCATTTTAAAAGCCACAGATAAGTGTTTGGTAAAGATGTGAAAAAATGCGTTTTCTATTTTTAAAGTCATATTAAGCGTTTGGATAAGCTGTTTTAAAAATAGCTGTTTTGAGTGTAAATTCCAAAAAAGGATTTAACTATTTTTTGAAGGTTATATTGTCATTTTTCCTGTGATCAGTGTTTTTTTATTATTGAAAATATGTAATTAGGCTTAACAATTACATTAATAATAACAACAATGATGATGTTTTCGTTGTTGAAATTCATGGAGAGAAGTTTATCTAATTTACAATATTAAAAATAACTCATCAAGAAAAAGATATTAAAATGATTAGGAAAATAATTATATTAAAATGTTAATTGCCAACATTTCTTGTAGTTCCTCCTTCAAATGCAAGCACATGCAAAAATGCCAATCCAGGTCCTTTTACGTCCACAAGAAAGTTTTGCAAGTGACGGACAAAAAGATCATAGAAAGTTGTTCTAAAGTTCATAAAAACACATAAGTTTTTGACAATGGGTACTTTTATGTTCAAGAAAGGTATTATAAAGAAATTCAATGCAAAACACCAGTGATTTACATAAAGAGAGAGTATTCACTTAGAATGCACCCAGCATCAATTGGACAAAAAAATGCCATCTAGAATAAAACAATAAATTATTCAAAGGATAAAACAATAAATTATTAAAAACATCTCTCTCTTCCATAAAACATTATTCAAACGATAAAACATAAAACACTAAGTGCCAAAGTAGTGACCTCCCTAACAGCCACATTATTCAAAGGATAAAATAATAAAACATTAAACATCTCTCTTCCATAAAACATTATTCATACGATAAAACATAAAACACCCTAAATGCCAAAGTAGTGCCCTCCTAACAATCTTGCCTCCTCTTGCAAAAACTGAAGTTGTAAATATGGTTCTTCCATCACGACAAACATCTCTCTTTTCTCTCGTTTCTGAAAAATACGTGCTGCCATGAGGTAGAGTTCGGAACCCTTCTCAATGCCATCTAAGGTGCACACGCGTTCCATGACATTACGAATAGTACTACTTGGCTCCACTGAAAAAGCTGAGTTCCTTAACTCCACAACATCACAGATACGACTAAGTTGTTGTGTCAACTGTAATGCCGTTCCTCCTTTCTTCCCTTTGCTCTGTGTGGATGATGGTAAAACTCGCTTCTTTCCTTTGTTTTGTGTTGAGTTAGGTGGTTGTGTGTGGTTAGGAGTCTCATCTTCATGAACGTCATCATCATCATTTGGAGAAGATGAGTCAGCAGAAGTATCACCTAACCCCTCCTTAGGTGTCTCAAGATCATTTGGTAACACACCTGAAGTGGGGGCCCATGCTAAATCTCTTGTGGCCGCAATGTCCTTAAACATAATGTCTAATAAGTCAACATTCTCTAAACCTTTCTCTCGAAATTTTGCAGCTTCAGGAACCTCCTACAATTTTGAATATTTTCATCAATAACTCAAATAGCATGGTTTATCTACTAATACAAAATATGTATAATGGGTTATACAGAACATACCATTAGTTTCCTTTCCCACCACTCATCAGTTGCAGCTATTGTTCCTTTGGCTGCATCCCATCCCAATCCAGTTTCACTTCCCTTCAACTTATTCCAAAGTACCCAATCTTTCTTCAAACTATCCCATTTATGCTTATACTTCGCCCTAGGATATTCCTTTCCAGTTTTCTTTTCAAAAGTTGCTATAATATTTGCCCAACCCTTTTTACTAAAGTGGGTATTAGGTCAATTACCCTTAAATACCTCATCCACACAAGCTTCACAAAAGATAGTCGTTACTCTTGATGGCCATTGAACTCTAACATTTGAGCTATTTTGGGATTGTTTGGTGTTGGGATTTGAATTCTCCTTGTTCTTAACCATCTAAACAAAATATAGGTTTATTAATAACAATGTTCAACCAAATATGTAAAAATTCCAATGCTCTTACAAACAATACTCTTATAGGTAAAACAGTTTCACACGTAATAAACTAGCAATACATTTTAGTTAAAAATTAGTTGCCCAAAGCAAAAGGCAAAAACAAAAGACATAAGAACAAACAAAATTAAAAAGGCAGCCACATTCCCCTGCCTATTCAAGTGTGTGAGAATTTACCCCACTTAACAAGTGTGTGAGCAGCCACATTCCCCTGCCTATTCATCATAGAAAGCTAAATTCTAATATCACCGCATTCTAAGTTCAGCTTAAGTGTAGGTTCAATTTAAAAGGAAGCAAGAATAAAGTGGATGAAACAAATGCCTAAATTTTTTAATGAATCATAAATTTAATTGATGATAATAAAAAAAAACACATGCAAAAAGGACATATTATAATAGACACCACTTCAGAACAACATTATAATAGAAAAGCAAACAACATCAAGCATCTTCAAATGTTTTGAGTAATACACTTTTAACTGCAAAAACACTCTTAACTGCAAAAGTAAAAGCACTACAAAACACTTTTAAATTGCAAAAGCATATTAGAACAACAACCTGAAATTTTCCATCAACCCCATCTATCTGAATTTATTTTTTAAACTTCACAACCAGTAAATAAACAGCAACATGAACAAAAACCTGAAATATTCTTCAAACCCATATACTTTTCAACAAGAAAAAACGAATCCCATCCAATCCAAATGATTTTGATCAACCTCATCTATCTGAAATTGTTTTAAAAACTTCACAACCAGTAAATAAACAGCAGCATGAACAAAAACCTGAAATATTCTTCAAACCCATATACATTTCAACAAGAAAAAACGAATCCCATCCAATCCAAATGGTTTTGATCAACCTCATCTGTCTAAAATTGTTTTAAAAACTTCACAACCAGTAAATAAACAGCCGCATGAACAAAAACCTGAAATATTCTTCAAACCCATATATTTTTCAACAAGAAAAAACGAATCCCATCCAACCCAAATGGTTTTAATCAATATTTAAGTTCCTTAGTCATGTAAGTTCTAATATTTTGAGTTTATTCAGTCATCTAAACTAACATGCAAAAGCCCAAATCAATATAATTATTTCAGAGATGGGTAATGGAGAATGTTTACCTGGAAATTGTGATGCAGAACAACGGTGGCAATCAGAGAGAGCAACTGAGCAATTACAGAGAAGAAAGAAGTGAGTAACGTGAAATTGATGTGTTCTCAACCAAGACTGTTGAGATATGAGATTGTTTACCTGGAAATCGTGATGCAGAACAACGACGCCGATCGAAGAGAGCAACTGAGCAATAACAGAGGAGAAAGAAGTGAATAACGTGAAACTGGTGTGGAGAGAACCAAGACTGATGAGATATATATATATGGAGAAGGGATAAGCTGGGATTTCGGTAAAAACTTTCCTGAACCGCGCGAAACAATTAGCGGCAACCCAATCGTCCCAACCGCGCGATGCTGAAAAAGCAGTAGAAAATTTCATTTTCGGAATCGCGAAAATCTGCGGAATTGAAAACGCAATCCCGCAGATATCGCCTAGCCAAACGCAATCTTGGAATCGCGATTCGCGAAACTACCGTTCTGTGCAATGTAAACGCCTAAACAAACGGGCCCTAAAAAAACAAAAAAAACAAAAACAAAAACAAAAAACAAAAATTGATGAAGAAGTTTGTCCACAAATTGAAAAGAAAGTCCAAGAACCTTCAAGTCAATTGTTATGAAATGTACCAAGAGTCCAATACAGTGCTTATAAGTCATCATATGTTGAGGAATACTTCCACATCCGCAAAATACTAATTTGAAAAGAAAGTACCTTGCTTTTATACGTTGAACATAAAAGTTTTGATTAGTATTGCATAATAGAGCTTATAATATAACACTTTCACATCCACAAAATACCAAATTTTGGAGCTTCATATATTATAGCTACTTCTATCTCTCTTAATTATTTGGGTTTACATGCATGCATGGTACATTCTCTTTGCCATCCTCACTTAATTTTTTTATTATTATATATGCATCCACGTCTATGAGCTTTTGTAGGTCTAAATTATGATTAATAACAGGTGTAGACACCCCATTTCATACATTAAGCCAAAAGTCATAGTTAATAAGAATTGAGTTCCCATTTCCTACCAACCATTTCGCTTCTATTGAGAATAGATAATCTCATTGCTATATATATATATATATATATATAATTTCATTAGAAATTAAGAAAGTTGCTACCCCAGTATGCAGCTTGACTCAAGTACAATTTTCTTTTTACTTCTTATTTAACATGAAAACTTCCTATAAAGTAAGGTGAATCTGCAACCAACCTCTGTTTCAGGATGTGATAGTAATTTGCTTCTAATTTCTATGGATTGGTAAGTACTAAGTAGTCATTGTTTCAATATTATAATTGCAAGTTCGCTGCATAATACATATATACAATTTTTAAATATCTTTTTTTGTCTTTTGACATCTAATGAAAAGTTATGGCACATGTGGTACACTGAATGAAGATTACGATAGGAATTGTAATATTCATTACTAGGAATAAAATGTGTTATAATGTAATAACTAAACATATTCATAAGTTTTGTTGTGAGTTATAACATTAGAATAAAACTTAAAATTTATTTTAGGAAATATTTTGCTCATATAATTATATTTCCTTAAAAATGGTTTTTTTTTTTTTTAAATTTGAGAGAGATGTGCGTTATTTTTTATGATTTTTTTTTTTATTATTGTTACATGTATATGGAAAGTTTGTTTATTTGAAAATATATTAATTTTATAAATTATTGCACCTATTAAGGAATAACTAATAGCCTAATACAACATTTTTTTAGAGAGTAATAATTATTCCTCATTATGAAGAATAGCTAATCATAAAGAATGATTATTCATTGTAATAAAAATATAAACAAACTAAAGAATAGCTAAACCATAGGAATATATTATTGCATTATAGTGCCAATTACAGTCTATCAAATATGCCCTTATTTATGAATTTAAGTTGGGTTTTGGAAGTTAGTGAATGAACTGTCTAATTTAAAACTTGAACAGAGGTGCACCTTGTGACACTTTGTTTTCAAGGTTTTGTAGTCCTTAATAACAAATGAAATTTCTCTCAGGCATGTGTAATCAAGTTTATTGTTTGTGAACTCTCTTGAACTAGTTTGAATGATTCTACGAAAGACACTTAGTCGTTTAGCTCCTCCACACCCCCACTGTCACGTCCCAAACCCGATACCCGGATTTGTGACCATAACCAGCATGTTAATATCAAGCCTAAACCTGGTATTAACAAGAACCAACTAAACTTTTACAAAAGCTTCACTCTTACTTTTCATTCTTGTTTCTTTTCTTCTTTATATAACTTTTCACTTGATATTCAGAACATCTACACTGTACTCAAAATATAACATAATCCACCAGGCATTCAATTTCCACACTTTCACATAATACATCTCTTAATACCTTAAGGTACACAACTTTCATTAGATCCTAAAATACACAATACCACAAAACTAAACATCAAATACTAATTTGGGATTTATACATTTAAAACTAAAACCAGCTCCTTCCATAAACTCGACTAAGGCTCCCTCTGCTCCAAAATATAACCTGTTGACTGAAAGAGTGGAAGGGGTGAGCTACACAACTCAGTAAGGGTAAGATACATAAGAATTTAATAAGAATGCATGTAAATCAAATCATTTCATTTTATAAATGTTCAGATAGGAGAACATCTTTTCATGCATAGTATTTTATACTATTCATAATAATAACTTATACACTCTTCATAGGAAAATAATTGTTCTCATTTTTCTTATCAGAATAATATTACTAAAACCTTTCGGATTGAACTTCTTCATTTCTTACAAAGTCACCAAATATGATTTTGATTATTTAAAATCATATACATACATACATACATACATATATATATATATGTGTGTGTGTGTGTGTTCTCATTACAAAAGAATCATTTTAACTTAAATCAAATAATTGGTAACTTTGTCTTAAACTAGAAACATTTTAAAGTATAACGAAACCTTTTTTCATAAACTTCTTCTCGTAAAATATTATAACTTCTATAGTCATAAGACTTAACGTTTCATAAAGAACAGATATCTGATAACTTTTTAATATAAACTTGTACTTTCATCAGAAGCTTTATCTTTATAGAACACTAAAACATTTTCATCAAATTCTTTATCTTTAAAACACAAAAGAACTTCAAAAACTTTTATCTTTAAAGAATAGCTTTTCTTTTCATCAGAAACTTCTTCTTTTCATGAGAGCTTTTAACTTTTCATAATACATTTAAACAAAATCATTCTCTCATGATCAATAACATAATATAGTTGTTCATAACATACTGGCTAGTTCATATTTGATAAATCTGTACTTGGTGCATATGCACAACAGAGAAGGCCTCATCACATTTGAGTGCCCCCGTGTGTATGATATTGTCCTCTTTGGGAGGCCTGATGGTATATCCCCTCAAGGTTTTGTTCCTCCCCGCCATCCGTACACATTGGGGAGAAGGCTTTGTTCAGATTAAAGTTACGAGCAGCCCTATTTCCTCTACTTTAAATGGCCAAACAGATAACATTTTCCATGGAAAGCCAATAATTAACCCCTACTGGCTGAGTTTAGATTACTAGAGGATATAACCCGAAAACATTTAATACTTTTATATCATACTGAAATTTCTTATTTTGCATAACATTTCATAATAATAGCATTTCCATTTTTTTCTTTAAACATCATGTTCGTGGAAATTAGTAATGACATCAATATGCTTAAATCATATACATAAGGTTTCAAAAGCTCACGAACATATCTTTGTCTGAAACATGATTATATGTCATACCTCTAATAAAAAACCTTTAATGCATAATATACTTTAAAATAACCTCATGACTTACCAACTGCCCATATAACTTATCCCTTACCTGTAAGCAGAGGAACTGAGAGCCAAAAGTCGAAGGAGCTCAGACCTGGGGACTGGTAACACCTAAACCAAATATCAAAGCTTATTACTATCAATTACTCCTTATCATAAACTTACACATTCATCTCAAAACCTATCTTTCATAATCAATGAAATCCTAATCTCACCTCATCGAGGTTCCCATAAACACAAAACACATTCATTAAACCACATAATGTACTAAATCATAGAGAACCAACATTCTCACATTCATATCATATCTCTAGAAGAGCCAACTTCATTTCAAAAGGTGCTTTGAGATTAGGCAATAATGCATGCATAAACATAAACTCTTTTAAGCATGGTCAAATAATCATATACACTCACATGGTAACATACAACGCATTGAACAAGACAGCTTCATAAAAACAACAGTAGGATGGTTTAGAACACCTCCTTTGAGTACTAAACCTTGAACCAAGTTATACAAAATTAATCTATGATCTAGACATACCAAAAGACAAGCATATTAAATTATAGCTCAAAACATTCACCCTAATTTTAGAATTAAATCTTCAAAATCAAAGTTAACAATTACTATTTACTGCTCATTTCAGCAGCACATGCCTCATTTTGTAAAATACAAATGGACTGTCCATACACATCCAAATGTCATGCAATTTTACAGAGCAACTCCTCTGGATGTCTATAAATACCATATCAATTTCTGAGTCAAAGCATAAAATCATAATTTACTAAAAATCATATAGTACAACATGCTCAAATCTGTCTTGACAAAATTTCATGCAACTTAGAAATTAAACCATTATTTTTATATTGATCCAAATGTCGTGAGACCACTTCGATCCATTACAACCATATGTGTCTTAGCATTTGTAAGAACTACTCCTAGCATCCTAATTCACTGTATACAATTCAATACATAATTTATCATTCATAAACATAGAATTTGTCACAGTGACAACTTTGCAACATTTTTTTGTAAAATTATAAAATGATTGCAAATAGTCTTATTATCATATGAGGATTTTTATACATTCATTAGAAATGTTAGAAAACACTTATATATAGTCATTTAACCATTTAGAGCAAAATTAAATACAACAAAAATCCCAGCAGTAACATCAAAAGTACTCATCCTAACTTTTTCTTACTTCCTTAATCATATACAATCATTAATTAGTAAAATCCCTAATCTACTTTCAATAAATCACCAACACAGTTTCAAAACTTCTTAAAACAGCATATATATATATATATATATATATTTATATTTATAGTTATATTTATATATAAACTTACAAGTTCATGATTTCCTAATTTCACAAACCGCAAATACCATTACTAAAAATTCCTTGAAGAAATCATGGATTCTAAGATGAGAGTAGCTAAAACCCTTACCAAGTTTCTGGTTCTTGAGGGGAAATAGAAGTAGAATCACTCTTGCATGAAAGGATTTCCCTTTCCTAGTGGCCAAACCCGAAAGTATGAGAGGCAGAGAGCTTGAGAGAGTCTTTGAGTTTTCTAGTTTCTTTGAGAGAGTGTGAAGAAGAAATGAGATGGAGTCTTGTCTTTTTTTTTTTTATGTTTGGACCCGTGGGTTTGACAAAAGGGACTCAAGAGAGCTTCTAACTCTTTCCTTAAGAGAAAAGAGAGAAAAGTGAGGTGAGAATTTCTGATTTAAGTGGACCCAGGGGAAATGAGAGCAAGAGAGTTTCTTGGAAGTTCTAGTTACTTTGACAAAGTCAAGGAAGAGATTAGGTGGAGCTTGTTCATTACATGGCCGGCCAAGTCTTGGTCTTTGGGGTTTAAGGGGATAACATGTGTCAACATGCATGATGCTTTGGCATTATATGTGTTGAATTTCCATTGGTTGCATGTGTGGGTGGAATTCTACTATAACATCTCATGCACCATGCTTAATTAAAACACCAACTATGTATCTAATAACTTAAACCATTTAATATAATTTTGTACATACTTAGTATATATTTATAATACAAGTAGCCATTCAATTATTTATAATCTTTACAATTCTTATTCAAAGGCATTATAAAATAATATATTTATTAAATACTCTTTTATTAATTATAGAAAGAAGGTGGCTTAAAATAATAATTAACCATTCAAACACATAGTTTAACTATAAAGTTGGGTCGAGGTGTTACACCCACACCCACCCCCCACCCACAAAAAAAAGAAAAAGAAAAAGAGAAACAAAAAGCTTTCAACAATTACTTTTAATCTATTAAATCAATTACTTTTCAAAAGGAAGTGGCAATAGCACTTTAACTTTGTTGATAAACGACAGTACTAACCTTCGATTGTTTATGTAGAAAAGCATACATTTTATGAGACACTTATCAAGGAAAAAATAATGGTACTAGATAATCTATTTCATAAACTTCACTAGCATGATTTTTAGTAGTCCAATAATGATTATGTAGATTCCACTCTTAAATTGCTAATAGAAATTGCAAGTGCAGGCAACATTCAATGTATAGAGAGAGAGAGAGAGAGAGAGAGAAGAGAGAGAGAGAGAGAGAGAGAGAGAGAGAGAGAGAGAAGAGAGAGAGAGAGAGAGAGTTAAAAAAAAAACAAAAAATGGCACTAAGGCTCACCCATAGCAGTAGAAAAGGAACAAGACCTCCCCTCCAAAAAAAAAAAAACAAAAAAAAAAAGTCATTGAAGACCAAATCAATACATTGATTTCAAGATAAAATTTATGGGATTAATTATTAAAAAAAAAATTGTTGGATTGAGAAAAAAAATCAATATGCAATTGAATTTTTTTTAAAACTTTTATATATAATATTGTAATCCCGTTATAAATATGGATTCTATTGTAATGTATTATCAATAAAAATGTATGAGAAAATATAGCTCTTTGACTCTTGTCCCGTAAATATAGGCCATAAGGCCAAGCCACGTAAGCTCTCATGTTTTCTTTCTTTCTTTTTTTAACCACAAAATTTTGTACTTTTAACTAATCTTTGTTGAATAAATGACCTTAAAATTTTCTTAGGAGGGGCGGAAGAAAATTTAGAGACTGCAAATCGTACGTAATTGGTCTCAAACTATCCAAAAAAATATGTTGGACAGTGCCTCTCTTTTTCTTTCTTTCTCTTTTTTTCTTTTCTTTTAAAATTTTAATTTTTAGCTCTACTTAGGTGTTTCGTTTCACCTCCATCACCAATCCATTGCAATAATATTAATGCATTTATTCTCTTTCTCAAGAGCTAGATTTTAGACTTGTGTGGAACTCATATACTAGGAGTGTAAATTGATTCTTTAAAAAGCCCATGCCTAGCTATTACAAAGCCTAAAAGTACATGCAATATCCACACGAACCTTTGGAACTCTATATGTACCATGCAAAGAAAACACAACGGATTCTTTAACAAGCCTATGCCTGATTCTCAAATAAAATAAAAAATAAAAAAAAACCTATGCCTAGCTATTACAAAGCCCAAAAGGAACCCAATTAAGATTGTTTGACTCCATTCTTCCACAAATGAAGACTCACATAAACTTAACTTTCCATAATTCTGTCAAATGAGAGAAAAATTATTCAAACAGAGAGAAGCAAATAATGTAGATAGCTTCAAGTGGCCGCACAGTAGCATCTTTGTCTTCTTTGAGTGGAGCGGTGGGCTAGCGAAGTTCCAAAACAATGGCTTTTTAACTGATTTTTTTTTTTTTCATAAAAAAAACGGAATTATTTATTTATTTATTTTATATATCTTTTAACTGATTTAACTGAAGATTAAAGTGAAGATATAGAATATAGATCATAGGCATCTTCAAATTTTAGGAAAACAAAAAAACTTTATTTCCTAGGTAATAGAGTTCATAAATGCAAGAAAGATTTTCGTTGTTAAGAAAATTGTAGGGGTGAAAGGCCCAGGAGTATGTACTTGCATGGGTATTGGGCCAGGGGCCCAATCCAAGGATATTGGGCAGTTCGAGAACAAACGAACATTGTCATACGGGTCCGTGTTGGTGAGTAAAGGGGTAAAGTCTGATTATGATTGCCCAGGAGAAGTCCGAGGAGGAATGTCACCTCGACGGAGCAAAGTCGAGGTGAGAAGATGTGGTCTGCCATCAAGTGCAATATTCTAGTCCGTTCTGTGGATAAGGATAAGCATCAGGGAGGAACAGGGCAAAGGAAAGCTACAAATATTTGAGGAAAAGTTGATACCACTGCATTAAATGCTCTGCAGCTAACTCTTTGGCCGCAATAATATGGAAGTGATACCTGAACAGTAGTTTCTAGCCTTACAGCTACTACACAAGGACTTTAGGAAGGTGCTGATGGGACAAGTATCAACACCAACCATTTGGCCTGCACGAGCAAGGTAGAGATGAAAAGGGAATGTAGTATAAAGGAAGAAAAGGGCAATGAGAGAGAGGGATCGAAAGATAAAAAAAGAAACACTGTAGCCATCAAGGACCTAACTTTGTAATCAAATTTGAGAGAAATATATAAGAACTGGTCTCCTCAGACTGTGCCGATGACGATTTTCTCTAGTTTAAACTTGTCTATCTTCATTCCCTTTTTATCTGAATCCACTTTAGTAGCTGTCTGATTCATTAAAGCCCAGTTTTCCAACCCACTCTTTATAAATTCATTGTTTTGGGCTGTTTGGGCCTAAGTCCATCCACTTTTTGGGCTAAGGACTCAAATCCGGTCCTTACAATTGGTGTCGTCTGTGAGAAGTTCTGGTGTTATAGTGAGTCCAACGTTCAACTATGAGAGGTTCAGGGCCACACCAGGCGGAATTGAGGGGGTCCCAACGCCAGGATCATTTCCTTAACCTCGAACAAAGAGGGGACCGCGAAGAAAGTGTTCATACCACCCATACAAGCAGGAGTTAACCTTGAGGGCAAAGTCGTGTTTCCCATGAGAAGGATACCAAGGCCATGTAGCGGGAGATTGATCATTTGCGAAGGATGTTACGTCGTGATCGACGAGGGAGGACTCCGTCCAACTCCGATTCCTCTTCTGATGAAGATGAGGAGGATGGTAGTTATTGACATAGATCAAGAACTCCCTCCAGTGAATCCCTCTCGTATGATGAGGATAGTCATTACGAACATAGGGAAAGGAACTCATCTTCTAGGGGCTTGGGAAATGATGCGATAAGCAGGGCGCTCAACCAAATTTCTAGGTCATCTTTCATGCCCAAGATTGAGTGAGAGTGACTTCCTCGGCAGTTCACTCAGCCCACGTTCAGCATGTATAATGGTCGGACCGACCTTGTGGAGCATGTAAGCCATTTCAACCAGAGGATGGTCGTGCACTCCAAGAATGAAACCTTGATGTGCAAGGTGTTCCCGTCCAGCCTGGGACCTATGGCGATGAGGTGGTTTGATGGCCTAAGGGCAGGCTCTATTAATTCCTTTAAAGAGCTCACCCGGGCATTTGGATCTCGTTTTGTTACGTGTAGTAGGGTCCCTTGGCCCTTAGATTCCCTGCTATCCATGTCCATGCGAGAAGGCGAGACCTTAAAAACGTACTCAAACGGATATTGAGAAATGTTTAATGAGATTGATGGGGATTTTGATGACGTGGCTATAAGGACCTTCAAGGTCGGCTTACCCACCGAGCATGATTTGAGAAAATCCCTGATCAAGAAGCCTGTAAGAAGTGTTCGTCGGCTTATGGACCGTATTGATGAACACAAGCGGGTCGAGGAAGACCAATAGCAAGGCAAAGGGAAGGGTAAGGTTATCTCTCAAGAGAGGGGGGATTTCAGGTAGGACAAATACAACAATAACAAACCCCGGAGGGATTTTGCTAGGCAATCTGGATCTGCGGCTCCTCAGGTGGTTAACACTATGTTCCGAAAAGCAGTACATCAAGTCTTGGAGAAGGTAAAGAACAAGCCATACTTCAAATGACCAAACAAAATGGGAGGAGACCCCTTAAGGCGCAACCAAAGCCTCCATTGCCAATACTGCTAGGAGCGAGGGCATACCACCGAGGACTGCAGAACACTGTGGAATCATTTGGAACAACTGGTCAGGGAAGGAAGGTTACAACAGTTTTTGTATAGGCCAAATGGGCAAGGAGACCAAGTAGGGTCAAGGGCTTAGGGGAATGCTTCTTCAAGGCCCCCTTTTGGTACAATTAACGTCATCTTTGCTACTCCTAGAAAAACGGGCTCACAGCCCTCCAGGATGATGTCTGTAGCTCAGCTACCTACCGATGACGCAAAACTTGAGCCGAAAAGGGTTAGAGTAGAGGTCCGGCCGGCATTGAGCTTTTTGGATGAGGACAAGGTTGGAACTATCCAACCTCACGATGATGCTTTGGTGGTCACCCTCAGAATAGGAGGTATAATATGAAGAAGGTTGTAAGGTTGAATTTATTCAACCATCTAATTGGCTTTATTCCGTGCCAAATTTGCTTGTAATTCAGCATTTAGTAACCCTGTATTTAGGTGGGTTTGATGTAAGGGTAGTGAGTGAGATAGAGTGAAGTTTGCTCAAGAGTGTGCAAGAAAACAGAGTGTCGCGGCTGGGTCTCGCGGGTGACTCGCGGCTTCAAGCCGCCAGAAGCAACCTCACGTGCCAAGCATGCTGGAAGGTGAACAGTCTGCTAGCTGGAGCACTACAGGACAAAACAGGACAACTGGCCATACGGTTATCTCGCGACTGGATCTCGTGACTTAGTCAAGCCGCGAGGTCAAGCCGCGAGCCACCCTTGTTTTGTAGAATTCTGACGTTTCACATTCCTCTCCACTCCAGTATAAATACCCCTATTACCCACGATTGAAAGAGAGCTTCCAGAGAGAATTTTGAGAGAGAAACCCTAAAGAAAAACCAGATTGTTTCACCCACAATCTCTACCTTAGAATCTCTTCAAATTCCTCAACTTTCTTCCTCTCCATTGTCAAATCCTTGAGAGGCATTATACCAAACCTGGTTCTCACCATCATCATCACTGTGAGACAGTTGTTTGGGTTTCTGGGAAGCAGTTAGGAAGGAGCCAATCTTCATTGGTTGATGCTACGGTCTAGTAGCGGAATCCGGGAAGCTAGAAAAGAAAAAGGTTCGGCGCAACCTCGTTGGAGCAAGAAGCTTGGAGGGCTTAGGTGCACTGGGTAGATTAGGCTTGGAGGGTCTATTGCTGTCCTTGTATCCCAACTATATTTTCTAGTGGATTGATTACCGTTTGGAGGGCGGCGGAGAGGTTTTTCGCCGAGGACTTCGGTTTCCTCTTCGATAACACATCGCGTGTTGTCTTTGTGTTTGCATCTTCCTTCCTCTATCTTTGCCTTTAAATTATCTGCTGTGGATTTTATTTTGTTATGGCTTAGATAGTATTTAATCAATTTCGTATGATAGCATATGTTAAGTTTCCGCACACTAGTTGTTTGACATATTGCTTGAATTGATTAAGTTGTAATTTGGGGGTCTAAACGTTCAAAGGTGTTTTTACACGTTTTTGAACTTTCAAAGGTGATGGTAGACTAGGGCAATGGTGCAGAGATTATGTACCTTGATTTGTACAGAGGGCTAAACTTAAAACTTGAGGACCTGACAGCTTATGATTCACCTTTGGTGAGTTTTGATGGGAAAGTTGTCATCCTGAGGGGTCAGATTAGGTTGCCTGTGCAAGCAGGTTCAGAGGTGGTTGAAGTGGACTTTATTGTGGTGGATGCATACTTTCCCTACACGGCCATTGTGGCCAGACCCTAGCTTTATGCCCTAGGGGCCATTTCTTCAACTCTGCATTTGAAAGTGAAGTATCCATCAGGGGACCGGATCGAGGAGCTTGTGGGGAGTCAGTCCATGGCTAGGCAGTGCCTCGTGGCTGGAATTATGCATCAGCTTGCAGCGAAGTCCTCGGCCTCTACTGAGAGGGGTTTATAGCAATCAAAGGCTCCAGTGTTACCCGTCAACAGACCAGCCGAGGAGGCGAAATGCGAGGAATTAGAGAAAATTGTTGTGGGTGATGATCCGGAGAATTTTTTTCAGGTTGGGGCTCAAATACCTCCTTAGGAGAAGGAATGGCTAGTAAAATTTCTTAAGAGGAACATTGATGTGTTTGCATGGAATGCTTACGAAGCTCCGGGGGTGGATTCGAGCTTCATCTGCCATCATTTAAACATCAATCCATCTGTCACTCCCAGGAAGCAACCGCCTCAGCGCTCATCCAAGGATCATTCTGACGCTGTCAGAGATGAGGTGATGAAGCTTAAGCAGACTGAGGCTATTAAAGAGGTGTTCTACCCTGAATGGTTAGCCAATACTATGGTTGTGAAGAAGAAAAATGGAAAGTGGCGGGTATGCGTGGACTTCACAGATTTGAACAAGGCCTGCCCAAAAGATCCTTTCCCCATGCCTCGGATAGACCAGCTAGTGGATGCCACTGTAGGTCATCCTCGAATGAGCTTTTTGGACACTTTTTAAGGATACCATCAGATACCTTTGACTTTGGATGATCAAGAGAGGACGGCTTTTTTCACTCATGTTGGAAATTACCATTACAAGGTGATGCCATTTGGTTTAAAGAATGCAGGGGCTACCTACCAGAGAATGATGACCAGGATGTTTGGGCCACAGTTAGGAAAAAATATTGAGATTTATATAGATGACATGGTAGTCAAGAGCAAGGTGGAATCTGAGCACATTAACGACCTCGAGTATATCTTTGACATCTTGAGGAGGCACAAGCTGTGACTCAATGCTTCTAAATGCTCTTTTGGGGTCGGATCGGGAAAATTTTTGGGCTATATGATCACTCATCGTGGAATTGAGGTCAATCCTGATTAGATTAAAGCAATAAACAATCTACAACCACCTCAGAATCCCAAAAAAGTCTAGAAGCTAATAGGAATGACTGCTACCTTGAACCGGTACATCTCTCGGTCGGCAGACAGATGCCGACCCTTCTTCCTGTTGTTGAATAAGTGGAAGAGATTTGAGTGGACCAAGGAGTGTGTCTCGGCCTTTCAACAGCTTAAGGAATACCTTTCTCGGCCTCCTATCATGTCTAGTCCTAAGGTGGATGAGGTCTTATTTGCTTATATTGCTATGGCCTCTCATGCGGTAAGCTTGGTATTGGTGCGAGTTGATAGTGGTGTACATAGGCCCGTTTATTATGTGAGCAAGTCACTACATGAGGCCGAGGTCTGTTACCTACCACTGGAAAAAGCCATTTTAGCGATAGTTCATGCTATGCGTAAGCTCCCCCACTACTTCCAATCGCACACAGTCGTTGTCCTAACCCAACTCCCACTTAGATCTCTACTTCGGAGTGCTGATTACATGAGGAGGATTGCCAAATGGGGTACGATCCTAAGGGCTTTTGATATCAAGTACATGCCCCGCACCTCTGTCAAGGGTTAGGTCCTCGCCGATCTAGTCGTTGAGTTTGCGGAAACCCCATTAGAAGAGAAAGTAGAGAAGCAGAACATGGATGAAAAGTCAGTTGGTGCAATCTCCTTACAAGAACCTCTGTCCTAGATGGTATACATTGATGGCGCAACGAACCATAGAAGATCTGGAGTGGGGCTAGTTCTGATATCTCCTGAGAGGATTACAATTGAGAAATCCTTGAGATTGGGCTTCTTAGCCACAAACAATAAGGCTGAGTATGAAGCTCTACTGGTAGGGATGACCATGGTTTAGAAAATGGGTGGAAAAGAAGTAGAAATATTCTCTGATTCAAGGCTAGTTATGGGCCAGGTTCAAGGAGAGTTGGAAGCTAGAGATCTCAGAATGCAAGAATATTTGAACCAGGTTAGACACTTACAGTCTGGATTTGAGTCTTTTAATTTGTCACAAATCCCTGGAAGTAGAAACACGCATGCAGACTCCTTGGCTACCCTTGCAACCTCTTCGGCACAGGGTTTACCTCGGGTCATACTCGTTGAAGACTTGTGTAAGCCTACTAAGGTAAAGAGGGACGTGGTCCAAATCCATCAAATCAGGGTAGGCCCCAACTGTATGGATTCTATAGTGCTATTTCTTAAGGAGGATATCTTGCTCGAGGAGAAGTTGGAAGCTAAAAAAGTGCGAAGAAAGGCTCCTCGGTTTTGGCTGTCCAAGGACCAAAAATTGTGCAAGTGCTCTTTTTTTGGGCCATACTTACTGTGCATACACCTTGAAGCTATAGAGCTACTCTTTGAGGAGTTACACAAAGGGATTTGTGGGAGCTACACAGGAGGTAGGTCTTTGTCTCATAGAGCCCTCATTCAGGGATATTAGTGGCCAGGCATGCAGAAGGAATCACAAGAATATGTGAGGAAGTGAGACCAATGTTAAAGATTTACACCAAACATTCACCAGTCGGGAGGAGTCCTTAATCCTCTGTCCAGCACTTGGCCATTTGCTCAATGGAGCTTAGACATCGTAGGTCCTTAAGGTAAATTAACACTTCTTGGCATCCATTTAAGTATTAAACAAAACCTTAGTCTTGCTTGGCTCCTCAGACCACATGCTTTGAGTAAATTAATAATTCCTGACGTCCATTTAAGAATTAAACAAAACCTTAGCCATGCTTGGCTCCTCGGATCACATGCTTTGGGTAAATTAATACTCTCTGACATCTATTTAAGTACTAAACAGAACCCCAGTTGTTTGATTCCTCGGACCATCTACTTGGGGTAAGTTAATAATTCCTATCATTTTGCCAAGTGTTGAGGCAAAGCCTTAGTTATTTCAGACTCCTTGGGCTACATGATTGAGGTAAATTAGTACTTCTTATTAACTACTTAAATGTCAAATGGGATTAGCCACTCTAAATGGCAAAGTCTTTCATTGTGATAACATGCTCAAGTGGATGCTCATGAGCATCACTTAAAGCATTGCAGGCATATCTGTATCTATTTGAGAATTAATCATTCCTCTGGTCCTTCAAACCTCCTAATGACTAGACTACTGGGTAGGTTTGAACCTGTATATGTGCTACCCTACTATGTATGTTTTTAAAGTTACAATTATACTTTGCCGAGATGATGGACTTAATAAATTTAACTTGTTTTGCTGCTGATCATATGAGATGAGATAACTTTTCTGTTACTTATGCATATTAATGAGAGGAGTTTTGCCTTATTACTACGTTTATTAAGTGTTAGATAAGATAGATGTTGTATCAACTCCAGTACGAGAATCATAGGAAGAAAGAAAATATGCATAACTTTCATTAAAAAAAGCTTTGAAGCAAAACAAATAGAATAGAAGGGGGCAACTTGGTTACAAACTATGAAAACCAAAACAAAAGTTGCAAAACAAAACAAAACAAAGAAGAGAAAGAAAAAGAGAATAGCTTTGAATTCTACTTCTTTTTTAGTACAATTTTTCCTTGAGGCGGGGCCTAGGACTGTGGGACTGCGGCCTCCAAGGATCCTTGGCCTGTGCCTTTGGAGTCACCTTTGGTAGGTACTAGAAGAGCTGCAGGAACAATTTCCATCCTAGGTGCCTCCTTGTCTTTATTAGGATCCTGGGGAGCAGCTGGGGGCTTGGTGGCATTAGGGGCCACTACCTTTGTCACCTCAGCCTCTTTTCCGTTCACCCCAGGCTGCTAGGCCACTTTTGGAGGGCTACTAGAGGGGGGAGGGGCCTTATTAGGGCTACTTTTCTCAGAATCGGCCACCTCGAGAGGGGCGTCTGCCTTGGAGCTGCTGGAGGAGGAGGCGCAAATGGCTGGAGGGTAGTAGACACTTTCTGCCTTCTTAAGCACAGAAGAAGCCTTAACCCCAGCTTGGTTGAGAGCTTCATTCCATGCTTGGAAGCAGTAAGTCCTACATACCCCTGAGACCTCAGCCTTAAGGGATTCCTCGGTCTCAGCCACTCCAATGTCATACCTTTGCTGCTCTGCCTCCTCCCGAACTTTCTCTGCCTCGTCCCTAGCCTTCTCGGCTTGATTTTTGGCCTTTTCGACCTCCTCCAACTTTTTCTTCAAAGCTGTCACTTGTGCTTTAGAGGCAACCAGTTGGTCCTCAGCCTAGCGAAGAAGCACGCGCTGACCCTCAACTTGCCTCTTAGCATTATCAAGGGCAACCGCAGCACTTTTTCTTTCCCTCTCCTCTTCGAGCAGCTTACTTTTGAGCTCTTGAATACTCTTTTCGGCCACACTAAAGGCCTCCACAGCGGTGTTGCGCCTTCCTTCCACCTCCTTCATCTGTTGGTGGCAATAATTCGTTATCTCCTCCACCTGGAATAAGGCTAGAACGGCTTGCCGAGGAAAGAAACATGGATTAGGAAAAGAAAGAAAGGAAAGTAAAAAATAAAAAATAAAAATAAGAAGAAAGAGGGGCCAAGTAGAGGACATACCATGGCAAGGTACCTCTTCAAGTTAAGGAAGACCTCGTGCCTCCTTATGGACCGAAGCTTGGCCATGTCCTTAGGAAGCAGCAGAGCCTGCTCCACCGAGTCGGCCACATAGTCTACCGTTCCTCCTAGAAAGTCCCTGATGGAGGCATTGGTTGGCAGAAGAGCTCTATCTAGCATTGGGGTTAGGGTCCAGGCTGGAGGTGCGACTAAAGGATCACTCCTCTTCTTAGCGCCCCTTTGCCCCAGCTTGGCTTGCTTAGCTGCTCTTTAGGCCTCATCCTTATAAGAGGGGTGGGTTTTTCCAACTTCCACCACCTCCTTGCCCTTTGGCTCCCTTTTTCTTTTTAAGTCGGTAGGTTCAAGTCGGAGGGGCAAGACAGGTTGGGGGGTGGGAATCTTTGTCTGGGCTGCCTTCCCAGGCGCGTCCCTCCCTGGTTGGCAGTTCCTGTAAGGAAGATCTCTGCTTCCGTTGGATCCCCATCTCGTCTAGTATTGGAGTGGACGGTTGGCCGAGGTCACTAGTTGAAGTTTCTGGGAACAAAGGTTGATTGAAGACTTCAAATTTGTCCTCGGAATCAGATACTTCAACTATTTCTTTCTCTTTTTCTTCTTCTATGTTGGCCGGATTAGAAGAAGTGGCCACTCCAGTAGTCTGTTGTAATGGCAAGGCTACTTTTGGTACGCCTTCGGGTATGGGCATAGTGGTGAGTGTGCCTTCTGGAATGGGGCCAATGAGAAGAAAGCTTGGAGTAGTGACGCTAATCCGGTGAAGACGTGGATCTCTGGCCTTAATGACACACTTTGGCACTAGGAAGCTCTTGGAGATTGGAATGTAGTCCAAGATCAGATGAGCCACCTTGAGTTGGCCGTTTGTGTAGACGAACACCTCGGCCTTCAAGATCTTATCCAAACTCGGCTGGTTCACAAGACTGAAGTTGGGCACAACGACATTCTTATCTACGAAACCATGGGGGAAAACAGAAAGATATTGTTAGCAAAAAAAAAAAAAAAAACAAGTCAAAGGGAAATTTATGTACAATTATACAAACCTAGACCTAAAACCCCACCTGGTTGCCCTTTCTCGTTGGGCAAGGAAGGCCATCATGCCAATCACCTGATACAATTAGGAAGTCTTTGTTTAGACCTTTATTGGAATCAGAAAGGCACTAAATGAGGCTGACCTCAGGGTACCTAGACTTGAGGTAATATCCTTGCCCCTTTAGGTGGTGGAGGTTGTAGATCCAGTTGACATCGTGATGGGTCAGCCTTAAGCCCATTCTTTTGTTAAGGGCGTCTACACTCCCTAATATTCTAAACATGTTTGGGGCACATTGAGTGGGAGCTAGCCTATGAGCCCTGAGGTAGTCCCTGGTGATGGCTCCTATGGGAATCCTCATCCCACCCTCTATAAACACAATCATGGGGATCACTACTTCTCCCTCTTACCTTTTTTCATGCCACTCTCCCTCCTTACAGTATCTAATAAACACTCCCGATGGGATCCTATACAAAGCTCTAAAGCTCTCTATTCCCTCCTTGGAGTCTACCAAACTTTTAAATCTACCCATCCCTAGAAAGGTTTGGAGGAACTAAAAAGATTGAGAAAGAAAAAAAAAAAAATTGGAGTCGAGGAGAAGAAAAGTACAGAAAAAAGAAAAATATATGGAAAAACAAAGTGTAAAGGTTTATGGAGACTTACAGAAAGAAGAAAAGTATCCTCCGACAGGCTTTTGGTATTTGTGAGGGCACGAGTGAGTTGGGGTAGCTTGTAGGTTCAGTGTATGTGTACTAAAATGATATGAATGCTAAAGTGAGATGAGTGATTGATTTGAGTAGTATTTATATCAAGGAGAGAGTTAGAAGTGGGAAAATTCCCGCTCAGGTTCTAGCAAAATCCTCAGCCGTTAGATCCACATCGCGTCGTAGAACGTGGGGAGCATAGAGCTGTAAAAAGTTAATGAAGGCGCGTCTCAGATGCCGAAGCGTCAGGAGCGTGCCTTGGGTAGTTAAAAAGGCGCATGCGCAAATCAGAAGGTAAGATATGACAAGCACGGAGCAATTATGGTGACATCGAAATCCTCTTTTCTTCCCGAGGAGCCAGAAAGGAGAATTCCGAGGGGTGATTGTAGGGGTGAAATGCCCAGGAGTATGTACTTGCATGGGTATTGGGCTAGGTGCCCAACCCGAAAATATTGGGCAGTCCGAGAACAAATGAACATTGTCATACGGGTCCGTGTTGGTGAGTAAAGGGGTAAGGTCTGATTATGATTGCCCAAGAGAAGTCCAAGGAGGAATATCACCTCGACGGAGCAAAGCCGAGGTGAGAAGATGTGGTCTGCCATCAAGTGCAATATTCCAGACCGTTCCGTGGATAAGGATAAGTATCAGGGAGGAACAGGGCAAAGGAAAGCTACAAATATCTGAGGAAAAGCTACTACCACCGCATTAAATGCTCTGTAGCTAACTCTCTGACCGCATTAATGTGGAAGTGATACCTGAACAGTGGTTTTCAGCCTTCAACTACTATACAAGGACTTCAGGAAGGTGCTGATGAGACAAATATCAACACCAACCATCTGACTTGCACGTGGAAGGTAGTATAAAGGAAGAAGAGGGCAATGAGAGAGGGGGATCGAAAGATAAAAAAAGAAGCATTGTAGCCATCAAGGACCTAACTTTGTAATCAAATTTGGAAGAAATATATAAGAACTAGTCTCCTTGAACTGTGCTGAGGATGATTTTCTCTAGTTTAAACTTGTCTATCTTTATTCCCTTTTTATCTGAATCCACTTTAGTAGCTATCTGATTCATTAAAGTTCAGTTTTCCAACCCCACCTTCTATAAATTTATTGTTTTGGACTATTTGGGCTTAAGTCCATCCACCTTTTGGGCTAGGTACTCGAATCAAGTCCTTACAAAAATGATAGGGAATTTTTTTTTCTTCTTTGTTTTTTTTTTTTTTTTTTCTTCTTTTATTTATAGATCGTTGAAAGACTTAAGCAGCTGCATTAAGTCCAAAGTGCATTACATTCAATTGATAATGTCCTCTAGGAGTGAGTATAAATTCCTAGTTGGAATTATCTGAATACGACATACACCAATTTGTACAGAGAAAAGATGACTCCTTGCGCAAATTAGAATTATGCATAAGCTTGCCAACAGTCTATTATAGAGAAGGTGACAAATTATAGTAATTTGTTCCAAGACTAAACATAAACAGATTATAACTAGTAAATGATGATGATAAGAGAAATATTCCTCTAGTTAGTCCTCAACCACAATCTTTAGAACTTTGGAAACTGGACATTTGAAGCACGTCTTCCATTTGGAGGCACTGGATACTCAATGAATTTTGCCCCAGAAGTAGATTTGGTAAAGTTGGCTATTACCATCTGAATCTTTATTGCATCCTATCCTAGGAGTGTGCCCAATTCCCTTTATTATCGCTTTTACAATGTTGTCTAAGCTGTAAAATCCATCATCTGGTTCAATTCTTGCAATCCTGAGTATTTGTAAGAGGTTTACTTTCTTCTTTAGATTGAGAGCTGCTTCAAAGTATTCATGCTGGTCAAGTTGAGATTCTGACTCTGAGCATGCCCCATGTTTTTCCCATTCATGTGACCAGAACCTAAAGCCATTGCTACTTGGGCAGCTAAGTGATGGCCAATCCTTTTGCAGATTGGTCATGAGGTCTGAGAGCTACAGAACCCATCATATACACAAATCACATATAAGAAATAAGTTAATAATGGCGGTGTGTAAATTTGTGATACCTCTAAAGCTTATGTGACATAATTGTAGAAGTCAACAAAAAGTTAGATGCTTCAGTTTAACTATAGATAATGAGAACAAAAAAAGATTTTTGAATGGCTTGAATTTTAAAAAAATGTACAAAATGATTTCTTTTACCTCCACCTTTCTTTTAACTTTGATATGTAGTCTTCAGGGAATGCATACAAACTACAAAAGTGAGCTGAATCTTCACAAGCTTTCTTGTGCTCAACATCTTGCTTCGGAGCCTTCTCACATTTTCCTTGTTCATTGTTCTCACTTTTCAATCAGATCTCTCCATCCAACATCTAACCATACTTTTCAAAAGGAAGCTGCAGTAGCACTTGAGTGTTGTTGATAAACAACAGTACTAACATTCAACTGTTTATGCAGAAAAGCATACATTTTATGAGACACTTATCAAGGAAAAAATAATGGTGCTAGATAACTTGTTTCATAAAATAAACTTCACCAACATGATTTTTAGTAGTCCAATAATGATTATGTAGATTTCCATTCCTAAATTGCTAATAGAAATTGCACGTACGGGCAACATTCAATGTCTTGAAGCAGGGGGAAAACAGAGAGAGAGAGAGTTAAAAAACAAAAGAATGGCCCTGCTCACCCATAGCAGAAGAAAAGTAACAAGAGTACAACTAGACCAAAGATACAAATAGTTCTAGGTCTAAGTATTGTATTCAATTGCTCCAAAAGTGTTTTCCACTATCTTTAAGGGTCCGGTAGCGCACCACCTAATGTAATATTTTTTCACCATAGATACCTGGGGGTTGAGGCAAAGAGACTCATTACAAAGCATTAGCAATATGGAAACATCTTGACAAAGTTTGGAAAACAGCATTTTCTAGAGGATAGGAAATACTGACCTCGAATGTCCAATAATGCATAAAGCTATTAATATATTTGAGCATGATAAGGCATAGGAGTGATAATCTAGACATTGCAATTCTTCGCATGTTTAAGGGCACGAACTCCCTGAAAATTTATATTGTAATTGAATTATAAGATCATGAAAAGGCATGTAATATGCAAGGAGGAGAGAATACATGAAAGGTATTTTTTTTCATACTTGATGCATTTGCCACATCCCCACAGAGCTAATAGTCGACGTGTTTACAATGACAAAAAGTGAAAAAATCTGTCGGGGTTTTGCAAGATAAAACTAAAGAAAATGGACATTGTACATGAAAATGAAGCAAAACATATCTATGAAATTCATAATCATGCTATAGGATAGTATAGACAGGCTGGATGCGAAGAGTCAAACCAAGGAGAACATTTACCCAAATGTATAGAAGATAAAAAAATAATAATAAAAAAAAAATTAAAAAAAAAAAACAAACAAACTACAGATATCTATTCAACACAATTAGTAAAAAAGTAAAAAACAAGAAGCATCCCTCTTATAAATCACAATATGGAAAAAGATCATCAGTGATTAGATTCCTCGTTGTAAACTCTCTTCTCACCGAAAGACTATCATTTAATACTTTCTAGAGGAAAATAAGCACTTTGAGAAAGGATTTAAGTTTCCATAGGTTGGCCCACATTTAAGAACTATATCTCAAAGTTCTGCTCCTTCCATATAAGCATTCACTATAGAGAAGCCAGTAGGCTTGGTTGACAGTAAAGAGTCCTAACTGATTCATGGGGCCTAATCAGTTTAACTGCACTTCCCGACCTAGGAGTTAGCTCCTTTCAAATAATAGAGTTAGCTACATGAGATGCATTTCAATTCCTCACTAATGCATAATTTCATTGTGCGGTAGCTTGGTCCAAAAAATCAAAAGCCTTGTAATATGTGGATAATTTCTCCCACACACATTGGATCTTACATTAAGCCAAAAGTCATGATCATTAGGAATTGAGTTCCCATTTCCTACCAGCCATTTAGCTTCAGTGGGAACAGATAATCCCATTGCTTTTTTTTTTTTTTTAGATAAATATATAATTTCAATAAAAATTAACATGAAAACATCCTAGAAAGTAGTGTAAATCTGTACCGAACCTCTGTTTCAAGATGTGATAGTAATTTGTTTCTGATTTCCATGGGTTGGTAAGTAGTCATTGTATCAATATTATAATTGCAAGTTCAATGCATAACACATATATACATTTTTTAAAAGCCTTTTTTTTTTGTCTTTTGTGTATTGGGGTGTACTAGCAATTTTCTTATAATCAATCCTTGTTTCTCTAAGTTGTGAAGAGAGTTTATGGCCATGTATCTCGTGGCTTGAGAAGTTAAGTCACATATAGTGCCAACCTGAATCACAGCTAAAATTCATAACAAAAATCTGGCAATGGGTAAACTAGAACTTTTGCATTGGATTATAGAAGGTATACTTCTTTTTCTCATCAAATATGCTATTTATGCAGAAAGTTGAATTGAGGCAAGTTCTTAAATGGACAAATGTCTATGGAAATTATTTACCTGAGGACAAGCATGCCAAGAGACAGTTCTTTGAGTACTTGAAGGAGACAATGTGTCTCATCCTGTGTTGCTTCACTTAAGTGCTATTTGTAATGTAGGTTAAACCAAATCAGTCTGCTCTAGGATTTTTTTTAAGGTCCACAAAAAAATTTGCTAGACTGCCCATGTCTTCCATTCACAGTATGCCATGAAGATTGAGATGCTTATAGCTCATAACTATCTGCAGAATTCAGAAGTGGGTTAACGTAGTAAAGGTTGTTTTCCATTTTCCAACTATCCTTTCTACTAGCATAAGACTGACTTGAAATTGGAGCTTTCCCATTAATGCTTGTCTAGCATTCTAATGGCAATAGTGTAACAAGGAACTACTTTGAAAATTTTAGTTTGACCTTTAGAGAATTGGGTATAAAATGTGGACAGAGGATCCTAAATGATAGAAAGATCATTTTAAATGCAAAAACTTAAGGAATAAAAGAGTTATAACAACCGCTACAGTTGTTATGCAAACAATAATGAAATCGTGGCCTTGCAATCCTCACTATATCAAATATTCCTAATTAATAGAGAATGAACAAAAAAAATTAAAGACCTATGCTTTTAGATTATATCTTTGAAAATCAGGTTTGCAACTAGTCAAATACGAACTATATTCTTCCAGAGATCCAATCAAAGACATTAAAATGCACAGGCATTTTAATTTTTGGTTAGCATGTCTTAAATGACCAGCTAACCTAGTAAATTATTATAGACCATTTAGGTGTGATACAAATCATTTACAATTTATCTCAAACAATCTTGTACACAACCAAACAAATTCAATGTAGCTTCTAAAATTCAAAGTGATGCACATTTTCTACAAAAGTCAAGATTCTATGCGATTGGTGTACATAATTTTTAAATTAAGAAACCAATTAAGTCCAAAAGAAAAAATAAAACTTGGAAACAATTGCAAGATCTTTCCTCACCAGGGTAAGGTCACATGGTAAGCTAAGCAGAAATTATGCATCTCAATTTGACAAATTAGATAAAAAAAAAAAAACACAAAATTATACATAAGAAAACAAGACTGAGCTCACATCAAAGGCAGAAGGTAATCTGGGGCCTACCAGTGACTTCAATGGCAACCATCCCAGTCAACTACATTAACCAAAAAACTAAGATCAATTAACAGAAATGAAATAATTATATTATAAATAATAATTTTTAAGTTCAAAAACTTATTCAATTCCCAATTTTTTTTTTTTTTTTTTACAGAAACACAATAAATACTTATAAGTTGATATGATATCCATTGCCATTGGCTAAAAGATGCAAATGAAACCGTGCTACTAAAAAGGGAAACATACCTTGGCATCAAATGTACACCAAGGTCTTGGGCCATTGAAGTTGAAAACAAACAAAACCCACCAAGGTCTAGAGAACAGAACGAAATGTTCAAGGCTGGTGGGCAGTAAGGTCTAAGGGCCTCAGTTCAAGAAAAATCTCTGGGGCAGCAAAAGCAAAATATCTTAAAAAGCTTGGTGGTGGCCCCAATTAGCCAACTCATGCACGACATAGATATGTCATCATGGACCAGAGGAGACTGATATTCTTCTTTATCATCACATCCAAAAAATGGCAACTCACGCAAGTAATCAACAACATCATCATCATCATGTCCAGCTGTTAGAAGGGGCAAGTTAGGTATTAAAGATTCATGAGGAGGACAGGTGCATTCTACATGGACCCCCCACCTTTTTATAAAAGGATATTGAATGCTATATGTAACATGATTCTGGTCAGTTGGATTTGATTCATTCAAATACTGCTGTAGAAGTCGTCGAGGTGGAGAATGTAAGTACTGAAGATTATAATCATTTTGAAATCGACAAAAACTCCCAGATTCACGTTTTTCACAACCATTGATGGAAATGTAAAAAATGCCAAATTCATGAGAATATCCTTGTGCCTCATTCGGTCCACAAACAACACAGACAGCCAATTTTGGAAATCTGCGACCAACCCAGAAAAATATGGAATTTTCAACACTCAGATGATTAAACCATTTTGGCATCTCGGTTCCCCATACATAAATAGTACGTTCAATGTCCCGATCTTCATATTCAACGCCTTCAGTTTCAGATGGGAAATGATTGGAGAACTGCTGATCCATTGATATGTCCCCATCTTCAGATTCAGCACCCACAGTTTCAGATAAGAAGTGATTGGAGAACTGCCAATCCATTGATATGTCCCCATCTTCTGATTCAGCACCCTCAGTTTCAGATGGGAAGTAATTGGTCAACTGTGGTTGCAATGATATGTTCCCATCTTCAGATTCAGCACTCTCAATTTCAGATGGACAGTAATTGGATAACCGCCGATTCATTGATACATCCCCATCTTCAAATTCAGCACCCTCAGTTTCAGAAGGGAAGCAATTGGATAATTGTAGATTCATTAATTTGTTGCTTCTTGCACTACCACATACACATACTCTATTTGGTAAAATCCCAATAATTTCTATTACCTGCATGCAATTAGAAAATTCAAGATATTTTTCATTTAGCAAATCTCGTAAAGTATTTTGAGGAAGTAACAAAAATTGCTTCTTTATGTATATCTTAAAGAAAGAGAGAGACCTGACTCAATAGCCCGCTTGGTGATTGGGTATCCAACAACATGCTATTCCTTGCAAAAACTAGGCTTATCGATTGTGGAAGTCCTTGAACTTCACGAAGAAGCTTGCTATTCGTAATATTAAGTGATTCTAATCTGGGAAATCTGCTAATGCTTTCAGGGATGGTAACAATATTAGTTCCAGATAGATTTATATCTTGCAATGCGGGGAAGTAATCAGGCTTCATCAAAAGATCTAATTCAATTATGTTTTCATAGTACTCGAAACTCAGGTGTGTCATGTTCACAAACCCATATCCGAAAGAGCTATCAAAAGAATTGCCGTCGTTCTCAATTTGGCAGTAGTAGTCGTCAAATCCCGAAGCTGTTGCAATTTATAAATGCTATCCGGAAGATCCTGAAGGTTTTTGCATTCATAAAGGCTTAATGCCTCAAGCTTAGTGAGATGCTCGATTGATGAAGGCACCTCTCTAATACCACTCCCACTTAAATATAAAGTCTTTAAACATTCCATTTCTTGATGAAAATTAGGGAGCTTTTTAAGCCTTGAGCAGCCAATAAGATCAAAAACAACAAGAGATTTCAACCTGAGTTGGCTTGGAAGAAATTGAAGTTTTGTGCAATGACGGAGACGCCATCTTTTGAGCTTTTCAAGAGATCCAAAGCATTCATCAATCTCAACTAAATTTTCACAAAAAGTGAGGTCCAAATTCTCTAAATTTGGGGCCCATAATTTAGGTAAATTCGTGATAAATTTACAATCAAAGAGATCGACGCCTTTCAAATTTTCTAACCAGCACTCCTGTAACAAAAAAAAAAAAAAAAAAAAAAAAAATTCAAAAGTCACAACAAAATTTGAAATAAAATTTGACAAATGCTACAACCACAAACTATTTTACAACATTTTTACAAATTGTTGATGTGGCCAATTTCTTATTGGTTTTCATCTAACCCCACTATTAATATCACTTTATCATTTACCAATAATTTCTCACTACATTAGCAGTTTGTAAAAAAATTTTGTAAAAAAGTTTGTATCTCTAGTATTATTTAAAAATTTTACAAAAATCTCAATTTAAAAATATACATAATCATACCTGCTTGATTAGCTTTGGCAATCTAATGCGGCTATGTGGCATCTCAATAGCAACAAGTTGTTCAGGAAAATATTCTGGCCATGGCCAATGAAAAGGATAATGGGGCCACTTAAGAAGTATTAAATTGCTGGGAAGAAATTCAAGTGGTTTACAAATATGTACATTCTCAACTATTAGAAATTTGAGACTTTCCATCCTTCTGAAAGCTTGAGTGTGTAGTTGCACCTCTACTGGTTGAGGTGAATGCAACATTATGCCTCGAATTTTTTTTGATCCCTAATTGGAGAAGCATCAAGTCAACTATAGGAAGTAATATAATTTTCCAAATGTATAATGATTTTGAAATTTTAAGCAAAAAACAATATTGATGAACTAATATTTTATAAAATGTTAGAAAGAAAAAAATTAAAGAAAAAATAAAATACTTCTACCCAGTGAAAAAGAAAAAAAATAAAGAGCAAAATAATTGAAGAAAAAGAACTTATACCTTATTTCCAGTTAGTACTTTGAGCGAATCCTTATAACAATATAACCTGCTACGTTTTCTGATGTCTGGTTCTTGTTGTCGAACAACTTCCCTGCCCATTTGTTGTATCAAGTCATGCATTGACAATCTACCACATCGATCAACAGTTATGAGATACTTATTGATAAGTCTTGGAATACCAGAACATGGATATAATTCACAAGCATCTAATATCTTTACAACGTAATCTTTGTCCCATCCTTTGAAGAAACATGCAATATCGAGAAAAATATCTTTCTCAGTGCCTTGCAATCCATCATAACTTACTTGAAGTATATTTTGAATGCCTTTATTGGGAATTTTGTTATACATATCTAATGCACTTTCCCATTCATCTTTAGTTTTTCCACACAAATCACGGGCTATTATTTCTAGAGCTAGTGGAAGGCCTTTGGCAAAATTTGTGAATTTAGTTGCAAGTTTAGAATAATCTTCATCAGGTTTGTTTCCAGGAAAGGCATGCTTTGTAAAGAGTTGAAAAGCTTGATGTTTGTTTAATTCCTTGACCTTGAATTCCTTGACCTTGTAAGTTGTACAAACTTTTTCTTTAAGGGCAACTAACACGTGTCTATCTCTTAATGTTATAATGACTCTACTTCCAGGAGCAAACCAATTACATTTTCCAAGCAAATTTTCTATTCTTGTTGAATCATTGACATCATCAAGAATTAAAAAAACCTTTTTACAGCAAAGTCTCTTCTCTATCAAACTGATTCCTCTAAATCTACCCACCTTCCAATTACCATTCCCTAAGATGTCATTAAGAAGTTGCTCCTGTAGTGTGATTATGCCAGCATCTGTCCCCAAATTTTCTCTAACATTCTCTAAAAAGCTGCTTCCATCGAAATGTTTAGCAATTCTATTATAAACAGCTTTTGCGATTGTAGTCTTTCCTACTCCGGGAAGACCATGAATCCCTACCATGCAAACTTCGTCTGACCCAATATCTAAAAGTGACTCTATGGCTGCAGCACGATAATTTATTCCAACTGGATATTCAGCAACATATAATGGTGTCCATTTTAATTTAACATTCGATATCTCTTCAACAATGTTTTCAATGAAGTCAGATTCAGATTTATATGTAGCGCAGCTGACAATCACATAGCATAAGAAAAAAATATAATTAGTTAGATTAGCAGATGAATAAGGTATCCAGTTGTGAGTTATAACACAACTGACGCAATTTTAAATCAAGTAAATGGAATGTAACTCATATTTTTGATAACTATCATTGATATCAACATAATATTAGAAGTATAAAAATACATGGGAGAAACTTGTAATTGGACCTTTGTAGACTATTTAACTTCGTACCAGATAATATGATCAAAAAAGAACACTTTCATAATTTTGCATGCGGTGTTTATGACAAACCAGATTAGTAGTATAAAATTAGTAAACTCATGAATCATGGTATCAACAATTAGATACATACCCTTTCTTGTAATGCCATCCAGATGCATTAGCTGCTATTCTTAGAGCATCCCTCCACCTGTGCACCTTGCTCTTGTTATCCTTCAACTTCTTTTCATGTTCAGCGAGTGCTTTTCCAAAGTTTCCCTTTTGATTTCGTATTTCTGATGGATCAACATTGTAAAAGACTGGACGAATTTTCACCCCTTTGTCCTCTTCTCTACATTTAACAATCTCAGCAAGTTCATCCAAGCACCATTTGGACTCTGCGTAGTTTTCAGAGAAGACAATAACCAAAATCGATGAATTTTTTATGGCTTGGATAAGTTCTTCCGAAATTTCTTCTCCCCTCGGAAGTTCATCATCAATGAAGGTGTAAATTCCTTTGTGGCACAAAGCCTTATATAAATGGCTGGTAAAACCTTCGCGGGTATCTTCACCTCTAAAGCTCAAGAAGACATCATAGTTCCATTGGCGAGTGGAGGAAGAAGAGAAGTCTCCTTAATTGTTCAAGAAAGCCATCGATGGGATCTATAAACAGAAGAATAGAAAAAGAGTGAATTGAATCAGAGAAAGAAATAGGAATCGGATCAGTGCAACAGGAAATGCGTTCGAAAGCAATTGAAGAGAAGAAAGTATGAGAGTGGGATGTAGGTATGGGAAAACGAAAAATGCATATATTTTTTATAATTAAAAACAGCAATAGAGTAAAACACGATAAACATGCCTCTACAAGTTTTCTTCCTTCCTACCAAGAAGGTCAGGTAACAGACAAAATCAGCAATGTAAAGGACGCTTTTAAGGACATTAACACTGTAACACGCGTTTTCCACGAAGCTACTATACTGTCATTTTATTTTCTGACAACGCTCAATGGTACGGAATTAAATATTTTTACCACACATACGCGAGAAGAGGAGAAAAGATTTTTAAAGGGGTGTATATGATACGGTCTTAAACTTAATCAATTATAAATGGGTGTATCCATATTCGTTAAGCCATAATTTTACCTATTTAGTAGCTTTACCAAAAATTACTTTACCTATTTTATATATAACACAATAAAATATCATATTTACTACACTAAAATAATATATATCCTCCCAATAAATAACAATATATTCTCAAAAATAGCTAATTATAAATTTTGATTTAAATGACCAATTATCAAAATTATAATACTTTTGTAAAAATATTCCAAAGAACATACATACATAATTACATACCAATTTACATCCACTGCTACCAAAATTCACGTTCACTATTATCTAGTAGGACTTAAAATCTCCATACACACCAATCAGACATTTCACAACACTCAAACCAAAGCATCACAAAACAGCTGAACAATTAATTATAATTTTGATTTAAATGATCATTTAATAAAAAATACATGCAAAAAAATCTCACCCAATGCAAAGACCACTCACACACTGCTACTCACACTACACTGCCAAGTGCAACCCATATGCAAACACCCACACATCTGTAAACAAAGCAAATTGAGACCCATATGCAAACACACACACACACACCCAAATGCAAAATCAACAGATCGGCGAAGGATGATGGATGAACGGAGCTGGGCTTCGAAGATGGGTGAGGAAGATGATGAATCGGGTCAGCGGTGGTGCGTGGGTCGGCGATGATGTGTGAGCTTCGGTGCGATGGTGCATGAGCTTCGGTGGCGGCGGTGAGGACGATGATGAATGGGTGAGGATGATGGATGAGGAGGATGGATGAATCGGTGAGAGTTTGAGGAGGATGAGAGTTTGATGATGAATCGGTGGAGAGTCTGAGTGCTTATTTGAGAAAGAGAGAATGAGTGTGAAACTACAAGAAATAAAAAAAGAAAGAAAGAAATATTATTTGAACGAGGGTGGAATAAAAAAAAGGGTCCGGTTATTGTTTACCTTAAAATACACATTGGTAAAATTTATAAAATATATATATATATATATATATTTGAGCATTTTTTTTAGTATTAGTGGTACTATATTGCTATTTTTAGCACCATTTAAGTATATATGTGTATAAAATTATTTTCTGAAGACTTAAATCCTAACCCTTACCCCTCACATCCCACATATTTATACTTGTGGAGTGACCACCGCACTAAGGATGCGCGGTGGTTTAGCACCACCAATACTAATGCTCTAATGTGTTGTCAAGTTTGTGTCTGTGAGTACTATCATTATATACCATCTCAAGTTTGCTATTTTTAGCACCTCCAATACTTTTTTTTATTTTTTTTTTATATACAAAATAGAATTTTTACTTTAACTTAATCTAAGTGCATATCTGTATGAAACTCTTTTTTGGAGACTTGAATCCCGATCCTTACTCCCCACATTCCGCACATTTATATTTGTAAAGTAACCACCGTATTAAGGGTGCGTGATGGTTTAGCACCACCGATACTAATGCTCTAACATGTTGTCAAGTTTGTGTTTGTGAGTTCTACCATTATATACCATATATTTGAAATAAAAAGTGTTCTTAAATAAATTACTGGGTTATTTAAAAAAAAAAAAAACTAGCAAGGGATTGTTTATTTTATTCTTATTAAATGAGGGGATGAATAGATTTAGGCACATAAGCAAGGGAATAAAAAGAAATGCACTAAAGGTGTTATGAACATTGGCTTATTGGTTGCTTCAAGGAAATTAAAACCCCTTAATTGATTAATTGACTGATTCAAAGTAGCGTAACTAACAATTTATCAAATCATTATCTAATTAACCAACTCCTAATAACAAAAATAAAATCTTAAATAATAAAATTAAATAAAAACTAAAATAAGGGTTTTAAAACAACTTTAGAAGTTAAAAAAATAATTACAGTTTTTGATTTATCATTTTTTATACAAATTTATGGTAATCTAAGATGACAAAATATTTCACATTTCTTTAATTTCATCACCTCATTAAATGATAGAAATCTTACATTACTTATTGATGAAAATATTATATTTATATTAACAAAATTGTACATATTAATAAATTTATTTTACTTATAAAAATTATTAAGATACCCAAAAAAAAAAAAAAACCTCTAAAATACTTCAAAAACACTAAAAAGAGAATGTTATTTTTTGAAGTAAACAGCAAAGGTAGCACTGTAAACACGTGATTTCCACGAAGGACTATACTGTACAGTAGTCTCCTCTAATAATTTCCTGACAACGCACAATGGATTTTTATCAATCATTATCAATTACCCAAATGTTCTTTCCACAATACATGCCTTCTTCTCTTGTTGACTGAGGATTAAGATTTAAGATTAGGGTCCGTTTGGATACAGCTGAAAACTGAAAAACACTGTAGCAAAATAATTTTTAAATGTGTGAATAGTATTGTGGGACCCATTTTTAATGAAAAAGTTGCTGAAAAGTGAAATTTGTGGATCCGTGAACAGTACACGATGTGCTGTGATTGGCTGAAACAAATTGAAAAAAAAGTCAAAATTTGCGGTTACTGTTCATTAAACAGTACATAAACAGTAACCGCAGTCAAAATTTTCCCGCACTGCTGGCATTTTTTTTTTTGAATCTCTACATAACTCGATTATTTAAAAATCGAGTTAGTTATACTGTTATAAACCCTGATTTCGTACTGTCTTTGTGTCAGGTGGAGTGTTTCAATGTAACTCGATTCCTGTAATATCGAGTTATAAAGTATACTTGATAGCCGTAAAGTCGAGTTATTCTCTTATAATTTCTGCACACCTTCTCCCACTTAGTGTGCCTTGCTCTCTGCTGAACTGAGGACGCTTTTTGCTGAACTGAGTTGGAACTCCTCCATGGATCAACAGCGGCTTTCTTCAAACTCAATTGAAATTTGTATCACCTCAGGTAAAAAATTCACATCACAATTTTAGGGCAATGTTATTTTCATTTGATATTGTACTAAATTTTGATTTTTTAGGTTGAATGAATGTGAAGTAAGTACATTGGTGTGATTTTGGTTATTTGTTGTAGTAAACGTTGGTGAGAAGAGAATGGAATAATTTCTTTACTATAGCAACATTTTGTATTGCACATAATCATCATTGGTCAGACATTTACAACAACATTTAGTGTTGAAGACAATGTGTAGACATTACCAACAATGTCTATTGTTTATGGTCAAATGTTGGTGTTAGTGTTAGTATTTCATTTTTAGCATGCAATAGTACACAATTTTATGAATGTCTCTGCTGTGTACCATTCTATGCAGGATTACATTATTTAGCAACAGTTGATACACACTGTTAACTTGATCATTTGGTGTTATTGTATTCAGTGTCAATGTCTGGTTCTGGCAACCCACAACTCTATAGGCCTCATGATGTGTTCACTGCTATGGGTTGTTGTTGGGTATTGGAAGATGAGTTCAGCTATCCAATCAATCCGAATTTGCGAAATAGTGCTTACGTTCACAATACCATGAGACAGGAGTGGGCTTGGTTATTTCGTGAACAACAAATGTTTTATGATGAGTTGGTTGGTTTTAAGTTGCCAGTGCCTCGGCGACTCGCATCGCAAATGCCCAGAGACAGCATCGACGAACTTCGTAAAGCATTGAACCGCATAAGAGAAGAAAATAATCGAATGAAGATACGTCTTAATCGATATCGGACCCAAGTCGAGATTCGAGAGTCAGTGCAGGAAGGGTGGTACGAGCATGCACAGTTCATGCAATCACTTCTTGTTGATCCCATTTATCAGTCAGACGTGGAGATGTCAGATGAAGAGTAATCGTGTCGTGTCGTGGTGTAATTAGATTTTGTTGGAGAACTATTTTGCTTAACTATGTGTTATATGTATGGTTGCATTTGTACTATGTAAACCTTATTATTGATTATGAGAAGCATGCAAATTATTCGTAATGTAGATTATTCTCACATAAGTCATAAAAGTCAAATATTCTCACACATGATGTTTTTCAATAAGCACGTACGACATAACACAGAAAACATAAAATAACTTACACTAACATTATTAACTTAACCATAGACATAACACACACACACACACACACACACACAGTGGCATTCATTCTGATAGGTAGTCCTCGTAGTTGAGGACATTGTTACGTTCTGCCGGAGTGAGTTGCCTGTTTGTTGCAACGGCTTGCTCCTCCGCCAATTGTAGCATATGATACCTGGACCTACGAAGTATCATAAGATTGTTCTCTTTTTTTATTTTCGTCACTGCACGCTCATATTGGTGCATGTTTTGTCGTGGCAGTGTGAGCGAGCTACGCTCGACAAGAGGCGCTCCGAGTTGCAGGAGATCATTGTGCAGAGCGTTGGACTCGTTCACGCGAAAGTCCCACTCCTGTTGCAATCCGGCATAGTATTCCCTCTCGTCAGAATCTCTTTGCGTTCTATAGTTATTTGGAAAACGAGGTAGCATCCAATTACGCATTGACATTGGAAAATGTGACTTTAGATCGGTATGTGTAGAAGTTTTGCAAGGGTAGATGTATGTAAATGGGACTTCGGTATGTGTAGATGTTTTGCAAGGGTAGATGTAAATGGGACTTTATATAGGGGTTTTGCAAGGGCAAGTATTCAGGTGGATGTGACTATAAGTATTCACGTGAATAAAGATGATATGACTTGACAGTATATTGTTCAGTGGCGTCTGTTGGTGCATGTGATTCGTTGAGGTAGCTGTTTCATATGGCTATAGCTTGTGCTACAGTAGCGGGCTGGTGATGTGTACTGCAAAAGAGGTTGCGTATTTATTCACGTGAAGACTATTCAACATTGATGTGCTTCATCTGACATGATTTGACGAGACAATGTTGAGCTGTGTTAAATGTATCATAAACTTCTCAGGGATGCTATAGGTACATCCTTTAAAAATGCTGCATTGCAAAAGGATGCATAGCTGTGTATTGACGTGCGTGTAGGTGATATGACTGGATAGGGTTCAACAGTGCAAAGCTATTGAGCAGCACTACGAACATCAATGTAGCAATAGGACCAATAACACTCGAAATTGATGCACAAAATTTTCTGCGCTGCTATGTGTATTGACGTGAGTGTGGATGGGTACTTCTGGTCAGGGTTCAACAATACTGAGCTATCCACCGTAGCTACAGTCATTGCTCCCTATGGTGGAATTTGGCAAGTGTGATTGAAGAAAGCTGATAACAACATTTGGTTTTGTAATGGTTGGCAGGATTTCGCTGAATACCATTCTATCTGTTATGGTTATTTTTTAGTCTTCAGATATGAAGGAAATTCAAGCTTCCATATTGTTATATTTGATAAGACTGCCATTGAGATTCAATATCCACGTAGGAAGAATTGTAAATTGGAAGATCATGAGGTAAAAATATCAAAAACTTAGATGAAGATGATACAAACATTTCTTCCTCAATGTACAAACCCATAAAACATGAAGTCAGAGAAAAGTTTGTTCTTAAAAAATTACTGATTATGTCCAGAGGAAGAGAGAGAGAGCAATCCAAGCAGCCAAAAAATTCAAGCCTAAAAATCCTTCTTTCATGGGTATCTCGTGGCCACATAATATGGTGAGCCTTTATACATAATGTGATTATGATGTTCTCTTAAATATGGCTTGGAAACATATATGGGAAGCAAGTATATTATTGGGAAGCAATTTGTCACACATCAATGTCTTGTGCTATTACCCTCCATCAAAACATATTAAGCAATGAGATTCGGGGAAGGCTGGGTTGCATTTTCGAAAGACAATAATTTAGAAAAAGGAGATGTCTGTGTCTTTGAGGTGATCGAAAGGACTCCTGTTGTGATTAGTGTCTCAATATTTCACTTGGTTGACCATCAGAGTTTGGACAAGGATAACCTGTTTAAAATTTAAACTAGTGATGTTTATGCTTATATTTAATTAGGGACTTTGATCACTACTATGGTTTATTTCTGATGGATGTGGTTTTAAGACTTTTCTCTGACCAGTTTGGTATGTCTTGTTCAAAACTATTCAGAATTCCTGTGCTTCATCTGACATGACTTGTTGAGACAGTACTGAGCTGTGTTCAATGTATCATAAACTTTTCAGCCATGCTCTGCATCCTTGAAAATGGTGCATTGCAAAAGAAGGCATATCTGTGTATTGACTGGACAGGGTTGAACAGTGCGAAGCTGTTAAGCAGCACATGTAGCACTACGAACAACATCTGTGTACCAATGGTGGACAGCTCACACCCAAAATTGATGCATAGCCAATTCAGGGATGCTCTGCCTCTTCGAAAACAGTGCATTGCAAAGGGTTGCACATATGTGTATTCACGTGAGTGGGGATGGGTACGTGTGGTCAGGGTTCAATAGTTTCGAGATGTTGAGTATCACATGCAAAACTACATCAATCAAGTGTAGCAATGATGGACAGCTTACCCCCAAAAATTTGCTTACACTTTTGAAGGGTCCTCTGCATCCTTGAAAATAGTGCATTGCAAAATGTTGCATATCTGTTTATTCACGTGGTTATGGATGATATGACTGGACAGGGTTCAATAGTGTCGAGTTGTTGAGCAGCACATGCAGAACTGTGAACATGACTTCGCCGAACAGTGCCGAGCTGTGTTAGCCTTTTCCAACCTCACTTGCCAAATGCTAGTATTACGAGCAGTGAGTGTAGCAACAGTAGAGAGTTTTATCCCCCTGTTTCCCTACAAACTTTTCAGGGAGTCTTTGCAGGTAGAAAATGTAGTTACATTTTCTCAACATCAATGTAAAATTGCATGAAGAAAACTATGCTTCCAAGTTTTACATCAATGGCTTCCGATCATCACAATTGCAATATTAGGGAGCTTTCAAGCAATGCTACAACAAACCAATAACTTGAATGAAACATTTGAAAGGCTGATCAGGCTTTTAGGCCTTTACCCTATTTTTAAGCAAACCAAATATCGTTGTGAGAGTGTGTTGGGTGAGCCATATGGATTTTCAGTGAGTGAGTGGTTAGTCTGGTTTGGACGAGTCTTTATGTAATGTATCTATATAAAGTAGGACACTATTACAACTAAGATACACAGATACGTGCATATTATATCGTGACTCAAACAACTCATATAAAAGAATTATTTGTATTATTGAATCATAAGCGCGGTTGGTCTATGTGGTTTGGATCAGTCTGTATGTATTGAATCTATTAAATTTTCCTACAAGTAATATGCAATAAATATAATTTGGAGGCATTTCACTTCCTAAGGTTTTCCCTACATTACAAAGCAAAGGACATTGTTCGTCCATGACCCACATTACTTGAATGTAGCAACAAAGAACACGTATGAAAAAAATGAGAAAGTGATTTCACATAAACTTAGCCAAAAGTAATAAACAGTTAATCTTTAGATTTGCAAAAGTTGAACATACATAATCATCATTTGTCACACATTAATAATAACATCATGTATTGCACATAATGTGTAGACATTAACAACAACGTCTAATGTTCGTAGGTAGAAATTTTTGGAAATCATCATTGCTTGAATCTGAGAAGTCTGAAATATCTGTTTCATCATCTAACGCAGTAATTTCATTAATAGACTTCATGGCTCGCTCTTGCGCCTTCCCCTTTAGATGCTTCCTAGCTTTTTGGATTGCGTGAAAACGATCTAGTCGCCTTTGCATTTGATTGTTCTCTTGTTCAAGACGAGCAAGTATGTTGGCAGGTTCATCTCTAGGTAACTCGGCAGAGCGTGCCTTAGGAACTCGTAACTCGTGCCATCGACAATACACCTCTAACTCACACCTCTTCTCGTATAGGGTTGACCATGGTGGTTCTGCTATAGTGAACTCTATTGCGGTGGTATCTGTACTTAGTTTTGTAGGTTTGCCGACCATGATGTGTCCGACGCTTCCAAGACTCTCATACATGTATATTGGCATATTAACGAAATCTCTCTTCTTTCCAACCCATTTTCCTCCATAGTGGTCTGTGTATGTATGTAGTTGTTGATCTGTTGGAACTTCTGATGATGCATTTGTTGAAGTAGGTCCAAACTTGTTTCGCATTGTACGATTTGATGTTGAGGCATTGCGACTCATAGCTTAATCAATCTACGAAGTTAGCGGGGTAGAAAGTTAACATTATATCACTGGTGCATTTATAACCTCATTTCACGGTCCAGGCATTACAATTTCACTTATTAGGGCCTGTCATGTCAAACCCTTCAGGAAAAACGCTATATGAACAAGATTTTAAATGTTCCTAATGTCACATCAAAGGTGGGCAGTAGTTGCAACAGTAGATGTAAATGAGACATCTGTGCATCCAATTTCACAATTCTGTATTCACGTGAGTGTGGGTGTGAAACAGTGTCGACCTGGGTATCCACATCGTGTAGAGCACCGAACATGACTTGACTAAGCAGCAGTGTCTGTTGGCGCATGTGCTGCGATTGAAGGAGTTTGATATGACTACAGTTGGTGCTACAGAAGCAGGCTGGTGACGTGTGTTTAGAGTTGGAACTTGGTCACCTTCAAACTTCGCTATATTAATTGTGTTTTGTCTTTCACCAGCAAGTTCGCAATATTAATTTATTAATTATGCTTGGTCTTTCACAAAACAAATTATGAAGATCACAGTGTTTTCTGTGATTTGGTCATTTTGAATGTCTGTAAACATCATGGTGTGTAAATATGACGGTGTTCATTATCTTTGGTCATTAAACATTTACAGGTTAAAAGCATCACTTTGGTCTCAGAACCATCACTCTTACAAATTACGGAGCGCCACAGGCTGAAACACTGAAATTTCTCTTGTAATCGTAGCCAATTAATGTGAGAATGCATTTGAGGGAATACCTACTTACTCGACTATTCGATCAAACATCGTGGTCAAAGACTTGTCGGTTTGAAGCGAGGCCCAATTTGGACTGAATACCACATCTGTTATACCTTAGATGTTGGTGGTGGCTTGAGCTCCTGGTTATATCTGTTTAATTGTGCTTGGTCCTTTACAAAATCTTAAACATCAGGGTGTTTATTATCGTTGGTCATTTTCAAGGATGCTAGTCAAAACGCTCTTCCCATAATTCGTGACTGTTGGTTAGAAGAGATTGCACATAGGTAAAACCATGTTCAACCCTGAAACTAAGCTCTTAAACAAACGCGTGCCATAATAATTTACAGGTTGAAAGCACTACTTTGCTCTTAGAACTTTGATGTTAGTGGCTTGAGGTCACTGTTATATCTGTTTAATTGTGTTTGGTCATTCGTAAAAACATTAAACATCAGGGTGTTCATTATTGTTGGTCATTTTCAAGGATGGTAGTCAAA